>NW_022881614.1:31611868-31911868 GCF_003369915.1 Drosophila miranda
GTGGTATAGGAAATTTATACATGATTTTGCTTCGCTATCCGCCCCTTTAACAGACTTGCTAAAACAAAAAAAAAATTCGTCATGTCCCAGGGTGGAATAGAGGCCTTTGAGAAATTGAAAGAAATGCTGTGCAAGGCTCCAGTTTTAAGAAGTCCTGACTTTGGAAAGCCCTTCTATATACATTGCGATGCGAGCAATACGTGAGTAGGGGGTGTACTAGTCCAGAAGACGGAGGAAGGGGATGAAATGCCGATAGCTTTCGTGTCTAAAAAGCTGAATAAAGCCCAGCGCAATTATACAGTGACCGAGCTAGAGTGCCTGGCGGCCTTAGTGTGCATAAAAAAGTTCAGAGCTTATGTCGAAGGTCATCAATTCACCGTGATAACGGATCATGCATCACTGAAGTGGTTGATGTCCCAAAATGATCTGCACTCGAGGTTAGCTCGATGGGCACTAAAATTGCAAGGTTTCCGATTTAGCATCGAGCACCAAGAGGGAACCCAGAACATAGTCCCAGATGCATTGTCAAGGGTTCACCAGGATGCGATCGCAGCGATAGACAAGAGTAATGGGCTTCTGGTGGATCTAGAATCTCCTCACTTCAGAGCGGCAGGGTATCGTGAATTGGTGGAGCGTGTAGAGAGCAACCAGGAACGATTGCCAGACGTAAAAGTGGTCGACAACTTAGTTTACCGAAGAGCTGAGCATGCGAATGGCGACTTACTTCATGACTCGTTTGCCTGGAAATTATGGGTGCCTAAGGATTTGATCAGCGAGATCTTAAAACAGTCACATGATGATCCGTTAGCCTCGCATGGGGGTATTCATAGGACCTTGGAGCGCGTCCGTAGGTACTACTTTTGGCCAGGATTGGTTAACGACGTCAAAGCTTATGTGAACAATTGCAGTGAATGTAAGCGCCGAACTTTACTTTGCGGCCACCCATGGGAAAGCCGGCCGAATCACAAAGATTCTTTTAGCGACTTTACATTGATTTTCTTGGTCCATATCCTAGGTCTCGAAGTGGTCACGGCGCTATTTTTATCGTGTTAGACCATTATTCTAAATTTGTTTTCCTCAAAGCCGTTAAGAAGCTGACAGCTGATGTAGTTATCAAATACTTGCGGGAGGATCTCTTTCATACTTTCGGGGTGCCCGAAACCATAGTGTCCGACAATGGATCCCAATTCAGGGCTGAAAAATTCCAAGGCCTTTTAAAAATCCACCGTATCTCACATACCTTGACAGCGGTACACGCGCCACAGGCAAATGCCTCCGAGAGAGTCAATCGCTCAGTGATTGCCGCCATCAGAGTGTATGTGCGTCCGGATAAAAAAGATTGGGACGAGAATTTAAGCAGCATCTTTTATCCACTCGGGAGTAGGCGCTACGCCATATTACATGGTGTTTGGTCAGCAGATGATCACTTCTGGTGGCACTTACTCTTTGCTGAGATCGCTGGAGATGTTGGAAGAAAGGGCGGTAGCTTTCACAAAAGAGGATTCCTTGGAATTGGTCAGGAAGAAAGCACGTGAAGTAATGGATAAGCAAAATGCTCGTAATGAAAAGCAGTATAATCTAAGATGAAGAGAGGTAGTATACCAGGTTGGGCAGGAAGTTTATAGAAGGAATTTTAAACAAAGCAACTTCCAAGCTGGATACAACCTAAGCTTGACCACGCTTTCGTGAAGGCTAGAGTTCGGAGAAAGCTCGGAAATTCGCTTTATGAGTTGGAAGATCTGCAGGGCCGAATCATTGGGAAATACCACGGGAAAGATATCCGCCAATAGCAGCGGCAAGCGGTTCATCCTTGTGAGCCTTCTGCACCCCAAGTCTGATCTTGGCAGGGGGGAGTTGTACGGTGAGGCTTGTAGCTGCTGTGAGGAGGCCTAGGGTTTTTGGGGGTCCGCCGAAAATTAGGCACCATCTGACGAGAGGCAAGAGCAATTCTCTTTAACAGTCGGCAAAGAGGGCCTGGGATCAGAGAGTGGGTCAGAGCCAGGTCAGACTTCCTCGTCGAAAGGAGAGCGGGTTCGAAGTCGAAGTTCGACGAGAAGAGAGGCTACAAATAGATGTCATTAGACGCCATTGCAGCATTCCAAGCCTGGTCGACAGCATTGGATGGTGTTCATTTTCTAAAGTGGCAGCGGGGTTTTTAAATATTAAAAAAAAAAAGAGAGAAACCTTTTAAAATAAATAACGACAAGGAAATACATATATCTCAGGCAGTGAGGCGTTGTATAGTGATACCCTTGCAATACACCCTTTCGACGGGGCACCCGTTTGGGTAAGTTGAAAAGAAAAACAGCCGAGTGAAGTGTATAAAGGTGTTCTGTGTGTGAAAATTTCCCTAGGTTGGAAATTGGAGGAGGCTCGTCTTCCACGACAACCAGCTGCAGGTCATAGAAATTCGCCGGAGCTTTGGGACGTCGCCTTGGAGCAATTCGGCGAGCCAGAGAGGAGAGGCCAGCTAGTGCCCGGCTGATGGCAGCCGCGTCGGTTTGTTTCATCGCTCCGCGTATGCGTCCATACCCCGCGCGTAGGGGGGAGGCAGAGAGGAAAAAGTGTTCGGCAGTTAGTGGCTGATCGAAGTTGAAATTGTCACAGAGATCTAGCCTGGTCCAAAAGAAACAAAAAAAAAACGAGGGGGAACGTTGTGAGTTGCTGCGGACACCGCAACTCTACGGTTATACCCGATACTAAGTCAGTATGGCTCTCTTCCGGCAGAGAGAGACAGAAAATCAGTCTGAGCGTGACGTCGGGCGCTGCGTAGCCACTGAAAATTGATTTCTTGCTTTTGGCTACAAAAATGATCCGATCTGATCCAGATTCAGCAATCTGATAGATATGGTCATTTTCTGCGTTTTTAGTTTTCTCGAATGTGCAATATTGTGGATGCAACAGATTTTCGTCCTTTGTGTGGGCGGAAGGGGGTGGGGCGAAATTTTGAGATACACGTTTTATAGTGAGATCTAACAGGAGTGCGGATACCAAACTTGGTTACTCTAGCCTTAATAGTCTCTGAAATTTTTGAATATCTCCAGATTTTCGTCCTTTGCGGGGGCGGAAGGGGGTGTGGCGAAATTTTGAAACAAACCCGTCTCGGTCCGATATATTAGGAGTGTGGATACCAAATTTGGTTGCTCTAGCTTTTGTAGTCTCTGAGATCTAGGTGCTAATGTTTTACTCTAAGCAAATCCGCCTATGCTACGTGTGTGTTAGAGAGAGAAAGGGCAAGAAAAAATGAAATTGTTTTCTTGATGCTGGCTATAATAATAATACGATCCAATTCAGATTCCGCAGTCTTAAAGATATGGTCATTCTCTACAATTCTACGTTTTTGGTTTTCTCATATCTTTAAAATTGTGGATGCCACAGATTTTCATCCTTTGTGGGGGCGGAAGTGGGCGGGGCGAAGTTTTGAAATATTTTTGTAGCAGTGACATATCACAGAAGTCTGGATCGAAAACATCGTTGCTCTAGCTCTTATAGTCTTTGAGCACTAGGCGCTGAAGGGGACGGACAGACGGACAGACAGGGCTCAATCGACTCGGCTATTGATGCTGATCCAGAATATATATACTTTATGGGGTCGGAAACGATTCCTTCTGGACGTTACACACATCCACTTTTACCACAAATCTAATATACCCCAATACTCATTTTGAGTATCGGGTATAAAAAAGAGAGAGAAACCTTTTAAATTAAATAACGACAAGGAAATATATCTCAGGCAGTGAGGCGTTGTATAGTGATACCCTTGCAATACACCCTTTCGACGGGGCACCCGTTTGGGTAAGTTGAAAAGAAAAACAGCCGAGTAAAGGTGTTCTGTGTGTGCAAATTTCCCTAGGTTGGAAATTGGAGGAGGCTCGTCTTCCACGACATCCAGCTGCAGGTCATAGAAATTCGACGGAGCTTTGGGACGTCGCCTTGGAGCAATTCGGCGAGCCAGAGAGGAGAGGCCAGCTAGTGCCCAGCAGACGGCAGCCGCGTCGGTTTGTTTCATCGCTCCGCGTATGCGTCCATACCCCGCGCGTAGGGGGAGGCAGAGAGGAAAAAGTGTTCGGCAGTTAGTGGCTGATCGAAGTTGAAATTGTCACAGAGATCTAGCCTGGTCCAAAAGAAAAAAAAAAAAGAAAAATAGCAACAATTAGACAAACGAGGTGGAACGTTGTGAGTTGCTGCGGACACCGCAACTCTACAGTTATACCCGATACTAAGTCAGTATGGCTCTCCTCCGGCAGACGCCGCTAATATTGAACCACACGACAAAGAGTGCGTGCGAGAGAGACAGAAAATCAGTCTGAGCGTGACGTCAGGCGCTGCGTAGCCACTGAAAATTGATTTCTTGCTTTTGGCTACAAAAATGATCCGATCTGATCCAGATTCAGCAATCTGATAGGTATGGTCATTATCTATGATTCTGCGTTTTTAGTTTTCTCGAATGTGCAATATTGTGGATGCAACAGATTTTCGTTTTTTGTGTGGGCGGAAGGGGGGGGGGCGAAATTTTGAGATACACGTTTTATAGTAAGATCTAACCGAAGTGCGGATACCAAATTTGGTTACTCTAGCCTTAATAGTCTCTGAGATTTGTGGATGCCCAGGATTTTCGTCCTTTGCGGGGGCGGAAGGGGGTGTGGCGAAATTTGGACACGAAACGGTCAAGGTCCGATATCACAGGAGTGTGGATACCAAATTTGGTTGCTCTGGCTCTTATAGGTTCTGAGATCCTTGAACTCATATTTTGCAATTGGCAAAACCGACCATGAACCCTGTGTGTTAGAGAGAGACAGAGCGAGAAAGAATGAAATTGTTTTCTTGATTCTGGCTATAATCATTATACGATCTGGTTCAGATTTTGCACTGTAGAAGATATGGTCATCCTCACCGATTCTGCGTTGTTGGTTTTATCGTATCTTTAAAAATGTGGATGCCACAGATTTTCGTCCTTTGTGGGGGCGGAAGGGGGCGGGGCGAAGTTTTGTAATATTTTTGTAGCAGTGACATATCACAGAAGTCTGGATCCAAAACATCGTTGCTCTAGCTCTTATAGTCTTTGAGCACTAGGCGCTGAAGGGGACGGACGGACGGACGGACGGACGGACGGACAGACGGACAGACAGACAGGGCTCAATCGACTCGGCTATTGATGCTGATCAAGAATATATATACTTTATGGGGTCGGAAACGATTCCTTCTGGACGTTACACACATCCACTTTTACCACAAATCTAATATACCCCAATACTCATTTTGAGTATCGGGTATAAAAAAAAAAATAACGTAACACAGTCATATGCTCTAAGCATTTTTACCCGGGTTATTTCATTGTCCCTCTTCATTTAGGCTTTTTGATCTCTCTATCCCTTTCCCTTTTTCTCCACCTAACTTTGCCGCTGAGGGCGAGCCCCCACATACCGGTGCTCGATAAGCGCCGGTGATCCGCAAAGAGGAATGCGAGACTGAGCGCCGAGGAATGCGGAAGGGGCGTGAGGGACGGGAAGAAGAGAGATAAAAATTCACAGTAAAATTAGCTCGACCTGCCTGAGCCACTCGGTCGTCGTCTCACTTTTTTTTTGGTGTGTGCGAATTGTGTGTGTTCTCTTTTTTTTAAAACTTTTCAGAAACCCAAGTCGGAAGCGCTTCGTCGATGGAGGTTCCTGTAAGTGGTTTTGATTAAACAAACAAATTATCTTCCATTTTTTTGTGTGGCGAATGCTCTGAAAGTTCGTCACGGGAGCACACCCAATTGGTGGGATGAAAAGAGAGGGCATCGGAAAGTCGTAGATAATTGCTCTCCTCTTAATTCTTTTCCCTACGTCTCTCGCGTATTACACCTTCCCTTTTGATGGATCGATATGCCAGCGAATGCTCAGATTAAAATTTCTTACATTTCTTTTGTTTTCATTCCTATTGAAATTACCTGTTCTCAAACATATCTAATCTAAGCTTCTTACTTATTTACATTACTTCACTCTATTATATTTAAAATTAAGTCGTAGCCAATACTCGGGGAAGGGAGACTCTAATGAATAAACTTAATTACAAGGGATCAAGAATTTTAGTCATAAGCAATGAATAAATGTTTATAATGTGTGAGTATAGGCAATAGTGTTTGATCTCCTGCAGCAAGCCCCTGTAGGTCCCCCATAATATAAGGGGTCTTGTAGCAAATCATGTGTTATAGGGCACAACAAGACCAAGGTAGGGTGGGCGAACATCACTCCTCATGAACAGCTGAGGAATTCTTGTCGTTGTCCGTTCACCAGTGCAGTTATTGTCTTTCGTTTTAGGTGTTGTGCTTTCCGTCCGGTTTCAAATGGCTTAGTGACATGCATTAAATGTAAAATAATAATAGGGTAGGCCTCAGCTTAGGAGCAAAATACATAAGAACACCACACTCGTGGCCGACGAGCCAGTAGCCGGAAAATTGACAGCGTGCCGCTCCAAGCTGAGAGGACCATCTCGCCTACATTGTGGTTGCACGTTACAAAGACCTGAGAGACAGAACCTCACACAAATGGCATTCTTACTTAATATACTCTGTTTAGAGTACACTGTTTTAGTTATTCATTTATTTATTTTCGAAAGAGCAAATACTTTGCCATTAAATAACTTTGCCGTCTTACAATAGAAGTATACTTGATCTATTAAAATATTTGTCCATTTGATTCGTAGTTACACGCAAGTAGTATTGTTAGTTAAATATCGTTTGTTGCATTGTCGTTTGCTGATATGGTTGTTTGTTGGCTCGGGCCTGTGCAGAATTAAGCTTATTAGCGTAGATTAAAGACATTGTTTAAAAATAGCTGGCTGCTTTCGTTGGTTAATCGAAATTAGAGTTCTAGGCTAGAATCCGTTTTATATGTTAGCACTAAAGTAAAATTTAATAATAAATAAAACATATTTCAAAGTACACGAAACTAAAGTCTAATTATAATTCTAATTTAAGTTTCATATTATTTTCTTCAAGTTTCGTTATGGAATGTGTTTTGCTTTGCCACTTCTACGGTTTGTCCGGGCCGCTCTACGAAAAATGCTAATTAGAACCTTATTAACTAACGGTTTGTTCGACAATTTGGCCGCTAATACGAAATGGCTTTACTCCGGGGACTGGCGGCTGTGGAGCGCCATTGAGAGGAGCGAGCTCCTGGCGGTCTCGCAGCGATTGGGCAGCTTGCTGCGCAGCATCTGCTCGTGGACGTAGAGGAGCAGGCCCACATCCCGGTGCCCGGCCTGCCAGGCAATCTTGAAGGCCGTGCTGCCATCCTGTGGGAAAGTGTATATTTAGAACAAATTGTTTGGAATCACTAGGGATCGTATACGTACCACATCTTGTATCAGCGAGTCGCATTCTGGACTGGACAGCAAGTGCTTGACCACGTCCACACGACCGTGCTCGGCGGCGCACATTAGAGCCGTGCTGCCATCCTCGTCCTGGATATTGATATCTGCTCCGGCTTCCAGCAGCATGGCTACCATGTCGCCATTACCATGCGACACAGCGAGCATCAGCGCGGTCTGGCAGTGCTGTAGGGGAACCAGAAGGCGGAGGGGTTCGGTTAGTAGGGGAACAACGATCAGATGTCTGGATCTGTGGTCTCTGGGGTTGTGCGGCCCCTTACCTACCTTCTTGGCGCGTATGTTGACATCGGCCATCTTGAACAGTCGATCCACGACTGTCCGATGGGACGGTTGCTTTAGCTTGGCCAACGATACTAGCATCACACACGTGTATCCGGCGTTATTCGTTTGGTTTACGTTGCAAACCTTCGAATCCAGCAGAATGGATACCACGTCGAAGTTGCCGTGCGAGACCGCATAATGCATGGCTGTGTTGCCCTAAAACATAGACAGGATTCATGTATCCGACTGTTTAGTTCAGGAAATAGCACAGAACTTACATTGTTGTCGGACAGGTTAACGCAATACTCCAGCAAGGGCACCGACAGCCACTCAAAGAAGTCCAAGTGGTCCTCCACCTCATGGGGATCGGCCTTTCCAGTGCTGGAGTTTCGGAACCAATGCTCCTGAATGGTCGTCTTGGCTGACTTGAGGCTCTGCGAGAAGATGGGCTTGGCCCCGAGCCTCTTTAGCAGCGAATCATTGATGACTTTGAGGGCATCCACCAGGCTCTTGGGTATATCGGTTCTGCAAACGGTTTACTGCGATTATCCCAATCGAAAGGGGGGCTTATCTAACTCACTTCTTTCGGCGCTCGGACTCCGCCTGGGCCAGCTGATGGAGCTGCGCCTTCGTGGCCGGGCGCTCGAGGACAGTCACCTGGGACTCCTCGCTTTGACTAGATTTTAGCGGCGTGCTAGACTTCTTGCGTGCTCCCTGAGCAATCTGTACATCCAAGGGCGGGCTGGAATCACAGGAAGTGCTCATGGCTTGCTCCTGCTCCTGGCCCTGCTCCGGCGAGACCGACTTGTTTGTGCCCGATGTGGGGGCCGAGGATGTCATCAGTGGTGCGGGGGAGACATCGCGGGACCAGCTGATGCTGACGCGCTTCTCCTCACGCACAATCAGCTCATCGTCACCCACCTGGCTGAAGTCCAATAAAGGGCTCTGCTTGCTGGACGGATGTCTGATAAAACTTTGTGACTCTCCGGACGAATCTGGTGAATGGAAGCTCGACATAGTCGGTGGCTTCTCCTGTAGGGAGCTGGAATACAGAATTGCGTTATTGAGAAGGCCAGAGTAAAAGCCAGAAAGACCCACGTTAGCACCAGGGCCGAGCACCCGCTGACCAGCAGCGGGTAGCACGTGAAGCTGCTCAGGCTGGAGAACATTGGCAAAACCATTCGGAAAACTCAAAATCCAAACAATAACCAAAATAAGCGACAAAAGAAGCGAGGCCACGAATGTGCCAAAGCGAAAACTAAAGCCTGACTGAAAGCCTTCTGAGATTATCCCATTTCGGGGAAGCCCAAAATGCGCAAGTCCATTTTTTGTTTACATTTTCCTCCATCTCTTTGCGACATCATTGTGTCATCCAAGCGATTGAGTTGTGTCTTGGCTAAAAGCTCGCAGCGAAACAAGCTTTTCTAAGAATGCTTTTACAGTGGGACTGAGAGCAGAGCCACATTAGGAAGAAGAACAACTCACCTCAGTCGCGTTTTCTGCTCCACCTGTGGACTGGGCGTCTGTGAGGGCGTGGCCAGAGTGTAGGTATTCTGCCGCTTGAGCTCCCGCCGCACCGGACTGGGACTAGTAATGTGTTTGGGTCGCGGTATGCGCGAGTCCGCCGAAGTGGAGCGACGTACTGTTCCCGCCTTGGACGGTGCGGGGGTAGTGGCTGGGCTGACCTTCGAGAAGCCCTTGGCTAGGTCCTGGATTGTCTCCTTGCAGGAATCACAGTAGTTGGCCGCACAGGCAATCGATATGTGGGGCTTCACAATTTCGCCGCAGCCCACATCCCGTTTGCGAATTTCATCCGTGTTGCTGGCGGAGTGGGTGGTGGCGGGTACCTTGATCTGCTCCCGCTCCTGCTCCGTATTGCAGGCTGTGTGGCGTGTCCGTGGGCGTGGCACCGACTCGGCCACCTGTTCCGTCTTTGTGTCGCTCCTCGAGAGGCGCTGCAGGCCGTCGGTGTCCGTTTGGCGAGTGCTCTGCTCTGCCCCACACTGCATCACCGCGTGCTGCTGCTGCGGCGTCACCTGAGCTCCAGTTGAACGGACCGTAGTCATCGCCGTCTGTCTCCCAGCACTGTGCACCATGGTAACTGGCGTCTGACAGGCCACCGCCTTCCGGATAAGAGTAAGCGATTCGTTCTCTCCGAGGCTAAAGGTGTTGCTGCGTCCCGGCATCTGTGGCGGTGGCTTTGGTTTCTCCGGGTGTACTTCCTGACCGCAGCCAACTGATCGCTTGCTGATGGCACACTTTTCGCAGAGCTCTTCGACGATACGGTGCTCGGAGCTGCCCACAGTGCGCACATCCGGCTTGCAGCTGGTGAAGTTCTCCCTCGTCGTGGGCTTGGCACTGACTCCAACATTGTACTTGAGCTTCGGTCGCTCCGCCACCGTCTGCATCCCCGAGTCACGCTGCTCCCGCTTCGGCACGTACATCTGTGTGCCCACTGTGATGAGCTTCTTCAGCTGCTTCTGCTGGTGGCTGCTCAGGGCCACATCGATATTCTCCTCCAGTTCCGCTTGAGAGTAAATGGCCGCCGCCTCTTGGGTGGCCACGTGACGGGTGCTCAACGTGGAGCCAACGGCCACGTCTCGGGTGGCTGTCACCCTTGTGGCCGCCTGGGTGGACACATCGCGTCGGATGATGCTGTGCGAAGGCGAGGCCGAGGTAGAACTGCTAAGCATGCGCGCCCCCAGGCTCTCCAGCGAGACGGGACTTATGCGCCGTGGCGTGAACTGCACGGGTGAGGCGTTCTTCAGACCCGGACTCGGTGGCGAGGGTGTCTGCCGTTGTCCACGCACCAGCTCCTCATTCTTCCGGAGCAGAAGCTGCTTCTCCGAGCGCAGTGAATTGAGTTCCGACTAAAAAAGGGGGTCGGGGATATGAGCTCAGGAATATCGGAATGAAAAGCTAGCTACGCACCTCCATGTCGGGTATGATCTTGACCTGCTCCTCCAGATCCTTCAGACGCTTCAGGCTCAAGGCCATCTGCTCGCGAATCTGGAACAGAGCCTGGGCATCCGCCGTCGTCTGACCCGCTTCCGAATTCACTGGCGACTGCTTGGCTCCGATCCCATTTTCCTTCTCCCCCTCCTTGGGGGTGGCCAGGAGGTGATGGCGACGTGGCGGGGGCGGCGGTGCACTTCCTGCGACCTTCGGCGATTCCAGTTGTTCCACCGGCGACTTGGCATTGGCCGCCACCGTGGCCTGCACATAGCTCTCATACTGCACCTCCGCGGGGCTAGGCCGCTGCTGCAGCGGGAGCGTGTTGGAGCGCAGGAAGAGGTGAGGCGTGCTCGTCGGCGATCGGTTGCCCGATATGCAGGAGTCTGTGGAGTGCAAGAAATCGACGTTAAATAGTAGTTGATACTGGCTTAAAGCTCTGCTGATTACTTGGTCTGCCATTTACCCTGGTCAACACGATTTTGATTTGCAAACTTGCCATGAGCGCTGGCCGTTAGCGACTGGCCGAAAAAACGCCAACGGCTCGGCGAAATAGTAATGCAAAACGCTCATGCTGATAAAATACATTTTGCTCCTCAAATCTAGTTTTAATAATTGTGCCAAAGACAATCGCATAATTTGCACAGACAACACAGCAAAGCAAAGACAATGAACAAAAGCCCCACATTTGTATGGGTCTGGTGTTGGGCAAGAGAGCAAACGAATGGGCAGTGATAAGGAAAGCGAGGCAGGCATTATTCAATATTAGTTTTAATACCCGTTACTCTACTTCAGGTAGAAGGGTATACTGTTTTCAATCAGGCTCCATACCTGGATCTACCAAGAGCTTAAAAGCTATACTTAGATGCTCCCGAAAATGCTCGATTTTGTAAAAGAATTACCATCAATACTCGAATGATTTTATGACGTACGCATCGATAGTAGAAGAGGGTATGTTTAGGTCGTAATGATGACAGACTATCTATTTAATTGCTGCTTATCGCCACAATATCACGGAGGTACTATATACCTTAACCGAGTATTTACACAAGAGACAAGTTTATATAGTTTTATTCGTCGTGGCTGAATATTTCTACGAGAAATCTACATCTAAAATACCTAAACATATTTTGGTTCCCGCATTTTCCCAATATCGTTCATACGCACTGTGCCCCCTGCCGCCATCCGGCGCTGCAACAACAAGTTGTTACTCATCTCGGGCTGTCAGCCTTGCCAAGTATTTCTCGTGGCTCTGCCCCTCTGGTCGTGTTGTGTTTTCTCGCCCACTTTGTTGCTATTACTTAATTTATTTATATGCTGGCGGCTGTGCAGTGAACTTTCAGACTAAGAGAGTTCTATTTTCTGCGCTCGGTGCCAAATTGGCTGAACGACTTTGGTCAAGGCGAATTGGGGTGGGAGCCGGAGGGGCTGACGCTTGGTAGCATTGACCGGGGACATAATTAATCAATTTTTATGGCCCAGCAAATTGGCCTAAATGGAGTCAGAAATGGGCAGCTCTTTCCGCTAATGAACCTACAGTCGCTCCACCAGCTCTTGCCCGAACTGGTCTTTGGTTCAGTCTTGTGTTTGGGACTCCTCTGGGCCTGCCGCCGACGTCTCCGTGGCAGGGCATCATCGGCTGTGGCATACATTTGATTGATTTAAGATTTTTCAGTTCAGTTTGTTGGCACACCATGTGGCATATGGGCCAAGGCAGCACATATTGCACTTGCTCTGGCTGTCCGCACAATTTTGTTAATTAGTCTGTGTTTTTGTGTTATTTTTAATCTCTGGTGGCGTTAATTAAAGCGTTTTGTTAGAGATAATATTGTATAATTTGATTAGCCATATATCGGGGAGAGCGTGTACAGATCAAAGCGAAAAGCTCATCACATGCTATCTGTGTTGTGCTGTGTACTGTGGGTACAGTGGCGGCCACAGAAACAGGCGCGGTGCTTTTAGCCACACTCACTCTGCACTAGTTCGTGTTTGATTTTTCTTAGAATCGCTAGCATATTATTGAAAACAGGGTACACCATTTAATTTATGTATTAGCTAATGTGATTTATGCTTTTCGGATTGATTTATTTCATTATCTTCTTTCGTTTTCGCAGCTTTCGAATTTTAATTAGATTTTTTCAGGTATTTCGTAAATTTTTTAACTGCCTTTAAAACGTATTTTTATGGTTGAATCGTGTTTTCTTGCATTTAAAATATCGTGCTTTATTACGCGGCTAGACAGACACACATTTCTTATGCTATTCGTTCGAAAGCAAAATTAATATACTCTTTGCTAGGGTATAACGAGGGGGAACGTTGTGAGTTGCTGCGGACACCGCAACTCTACGGTTATACCCGATACTAAGTCAGTATGGCTCTCCTCCGGCAGACGCCGCTAATATTAAACGACACGACAAAGAGTGCGTGCGAGAGAGACAGAAAATCAGTCTGAGCGTGACGTCGGGCGCTGCGTAGCCACTGAAAATTGATTTCTTGCTTTTGGCTACAAAAATGATCCGATCTGATCCAGATTCAGCAATCTGATGGATATGGTCATTATCTGCGTTTTTAGTTTTCTCGAATGTGCAATATTGTGGATGCAACAGATTTTCGTCCTTTGTGTGGGCGGAAAGGGGTGGGGCGAAATGTTGAGATACACGTTTTATAGTAAGATCTAACAGGAGTGCGGATACCAAATTTGGTTACTCTAGCCTTAATAGTCTCTGAGATTTTTGAATATCCCCAGATTTTCGTCCTTTGCGGGGGCGGAAAGGGGTGTGGCGAAATTTTGAAACAAACTCGTCTCGGTCCGATATATTAGGAGTGTGGATACCAAATTTGGTTGCTCTAGCTTTTGTAGTCTCTGAGATCTAGGCGCTAATGTTTTACTCTAAGCAAAGCCGCCTATGCTACGTGTGTGTTAGAGAGAGACAGGGCGAGAAAAAATGAAATTGTTTTCTTGATGCTGGCTATAATAATAATACGATCCAATTCAGATTCCGCAGTCTTAAAGATATGGTCATCCTCACCGATTCTGCGTTTTTGGTTTTATCGTATCTTTAAAAATGTGGATGCCACAGATTTTCGTTCTTTGTGGGGGCGGAAGTGGGCGGGGCAAAGTTTTGAAATATTCTTGTAGCAGTGACATATCACAGAAGTCTGGATCCAAAACATCGTTGCTCTAGCTCTTATAGTCTTTGAGCACTAGGCGCTGAAGGGGACGGACAGACGGACAGACGGACGGACGGACAGACGTACAGACGGACAGACAGACAGACAGACAGGGCTCTATCGACTCGGCTATTGATGCTGATTAAGAATACATATACTTTATGGGGTCGGAAACGATTCCTTCTGGACGTTACACACATTCACTTTTACCACAAATCTAATATACCCCAATACTCATTTTGATTATCGGGTATATATACAACGAGGGGGAACGTTGTGAGTTGCTGCGGGCACCGCAACTCTACGGTTATACCCGATACTAAGTCAGTAGGGCTCTCCTCCGGCAGACGCCGCTAATATTAAACGACACGACAAAGAGTGCGTGCGAGAGAGACAGAAAATCAGTCTGAGCGTGACGTCGGGCGCTGCGTAGCCACTGCAAATTGATTTGTTCCTATTGGCTATAAAAATGATCTGATCTGATCCTGATTCAGCAATCTGATAGATATGGTCATTATCTATGATTCTGCGTTTTTAGTTTTCTCAAATGTGCAATATTGTGGATGCAACAGATTTTCGTCTTTTGTGTGGGCGGAAGGGGGTGGGGGGAAATTTTGAGATACACGTTTTATAGTAAGATCTAACAGGAGTGCGGAGTGTGTTTGATGATTTATTCCACATTATTCATGAATCAATAGGCCATAGATCTTCATGGCCTTGACTCAGAGACCACATTGGCATCAAAGCCAGGCAAACACTGAATGCAAATTGATATGCAAACCGACAATAAACGAGGTGGAACGTTGTGAGTTGCTGCGGACACCGCAACTCTACAGTTATACCCGATACTAAGTCAGTATGGCTCTCCTCCGGCAGACGCCGCTAATATTAAACAACACGACAAAGAGTGCGTGCGAGAGAGACAGAAAATCAGTCTGAGCGTGACGTCGGGCGCTGCGTAGGCACTGCAAATTGATTTGTTCCTATTGGCTATAAAAATGATCTGATCTGATCCAGATTCAGCAATCTGATAGATATTGTCATTATCTGCGTTTTTAGTTTTCTCGAATGTGCAATATTGTGGATGCAACAGATTTTCGTCCTTTGTGAGGGCGGAAAGGGGTGAACGAAATGTTGAGATACACGTTTTATAGTAAGATCTAACAGGAGTGCGGATACCAAATTTGGTTACTCTAGCCTTAATAGTCTCTGAGATTTTTGAATATCCCCAGATTTTCGTCCTTTGCGGGGGCGGAAAGGGGTGTGGCGAAATTTTGAAACAAACTCGTCTCGGTCCGATATATTAGGAGTGTGGATACCAAATTTGGTTGCTCTAGCTTTTGTAGTCTCTGAGATCTAGGCGCTAATGTTTTACTCTAAGCAAAGCCGCCTATGCTACGTGTGTGTTAGAGAGAGACAGGGCGAGAAAAAATGAAATTGTTTTCTTGATGCTGACTATAATAATAATACGATCCAATTCAGATTCCGCAGTCTTAAATATATGGTCATTCTCTACAATTCTACGTTTTTGGTTTTCTCATATCTTTAAAATTGTGGATGCCACAGATTTTCGTCCTTTGTGGGGGCGGAAGTGGGCGGGGCGAAGTTTTGAAATATTTTTGTAGCAGTGACATATCACAAAAGTCTGGGTCCAAAACATCGTTGCTCTAGCTCTTATAGTCTTTGGGCACTAGGCGCTGAAGGGGACGGACAGACGGACAGACAGACAGGGCTCAATCGACTCGGCTATTGATGCTGATCAAGAATATATATACTTTATGGGGTCGGAAACGATTCCTTCTGGACGTTACACACATCCATCCACTTTTACCACAAATCTAATATACCCCAATACTCATTTTGAGTATCGGGTATAAAAACGAGGGGGAACGTTGTGCGTTGCTGCGGCCACCGCAACTCTACGGTTATACCCGATTTTAAGTCAGTATGGCTCTCCTCCGGCAGACGCCGCTAATATTAAACGACACGACAAAGAGTGCGTGCGAGAGAGACAGAAAATCAGTCTAAGCGTGACGCCGGGCGCTGCGTAGCCACTGCAAATTGATTTGTTCCTATTGGCTATAAAAATGATCTGATCTAATCCAGATTCAGCAATCTGATAGATATGGTCATTATCTATGATTCTGCGTTTTTAGTTTTCTCGAATGTGCAATATTGTGGATGCAACAGATTTTCGTTCTTTGTGGGGGCGGAAGGGGGTATGGCGAATGTCTGAGATATACGTTTTATAGTAAGATCTAACAGGAATGTGGATACCAAATTTGGTTACTCTAGCCTTAATAGTCTCTGAGATTTTTTAATATTCCCAGATTTTCGTCCTTTGCGGGGGCGGAAAGGGGTGTGGCGAAATTTTGAAACAAACTCGTCTCGGTCAGATATATTAGGAGTGTGGATACCAAATTTGGTTGCTCTGGCTCTTATAGGTTATGAGATCCTTGAACTCATATTTTGCAATTGGCAAAGCCGACCATGAAACCTGTGTGTTAGAGAGAGACAGAGCGAGAAAGAATGAAATTGTTTTCTTGATTCTGGCTATAATAATTATACGATCTGGTTGAGATCTTACACTCTAGAACATATAGTCATCCTCTACGATTTTGCGTTTTTGGTTTTATCGTACCTTTAAAAATGTAGATGCCACAGATTTTCGTCCTTTGTGGGGGCGGAAGTGGGCGGGGCGAAGTTTTGAAATATTTTTGTAGCAGTGACATATCACAGAAGTCTGGATCCAAAACATCGTTGCTCTAGCTCTTATAGTCTTTGAGCACTATGCGCTGAAGGGGACGGACGGACAGACGGACGGACGGACGGACAGACGGACAGACAGACAGGGCTCAATCGACTCGGCTATTGATGCTGATCAAGAATATAAATACTTTATGGGGTCGGAAACGATTCCTTCTGGACGTTACACACATCCACTTTTACCACAAATTTAATATACCCCAATACTCATTTTGAGTATCGGGTATAATCATTTTTATACCCAAAAGGAACAAATCAATTTGCAGTTGCTACGCAGCGCCCGACGTCACGCTCAGACTGATTTTCTGTCCCTCTCGCACGCACTCTTTGTCGTGTGGTTCAATATTAGCGGCGTCTGCCGCAGGAGAGCCATACTGACTTAGTATCGGGTATAACTGTAGAGTTGCGGTGTCCGCAGCAACTCACAACGTTCCACCTCGTTTATTGTCGGTTTTCATATCAATTTGCATTCAGTGTTTGCCTGGCTTTGATGCCAATGTGGTCTCTCAGTCAAGGCCATGATGATCTATGGCCTATTGATTCATGAATAATGTGGAATAAATCATCAAACACATACTCGTGTGTGTGTGTGTGTGGATGGCATATGGTTTATATTGGTATTCAATGGGGAGTATTTCATATCTTATCTATTTGCAATTAATTATGGCGAAATTGAAATCTGATTGGTTTTCAAACCCTAACCAATTGGATTCCCTATAAATAGCCAGCATATAGGTATATGTATACTAATTATGATTCTAGCCAGAATTGATATAATGATAAATGTGTTTGGTGCTTAGTTTGGGGTTGGGAATGGGCTGGGTCCCGCGGTTCCGAAATACCGCTTTACACGCACGTTTTTTCAGCTGTTGGAAATGTTTTGTGGCAAACATTTTGGCCATGTTTATTTCAATTTGAAAGCCATTTATTCAAGGCACATAATCCGGCAATTACCAAGGCTCTCTGGCCATTTGGCCATTAATCAATGACAACTCATTGGTCCAGGTCCAGGTCCTCGTATTCGTACTCGAACTACAACAGCGAAAAAATAACTAAAACGCGACAATTTTATTTGTTTATTTGCATTGATTTTTTTTGCACACTCTATCGAAAATTTATGGCATGCAAAAATACAAGAAAAACGAGACGGAGCGACATTTGCATGCAAATTGAGCGCCAAATGCGCATTTCAAATTGATTTAAGATACGAACGCCTCAAAAATTGCCTTGAAGTTGTTGCCCCACGTTGCCGCACGTTGCAAGAGCCTAGGCCAATTGAGTCTCAAATGCCAAAGATGAGAACCGACTGTTACTGTTACTGTATCTGTATCTGCATTTGCATCTGAATCTGCAGCTATGTCTGTGGAGCTAAAGCTGAAACTGCATTTTGTGCAATACATTTCTGATTTCAGAGTTTCGGCGAGATCTTGTTTATTGAGTCCTCGGAAATTGAAATATTCTTTGATCTAACACAGCTGAGGAGCTGACAACTGGATGGGCAACAATGGGATCAAATGGTTAAAATCGCTGGCATTATGGTGAAAACAATCGACAGACTTATACATATGTGGGAGATTTTGCAGGATAGATCTCTGAGATTATTAAAAACGAGGGGGAACGTTGTGAGTTGCTGCGGACACCGCAACTCTACAGTTATACCCGATACTAAGTCAGTATGGCTCTCCTCCGGCAGACGCCGCTAATATTAAACAACACGACAAAGAGTGCGTGCGAGAGAGACAGAAAATCAGTCTGAGCGTTACGTCGGGCGCTGCGTAGCCACTGCAAATTTATTTGTTCCTATTGGCTATAAAAATGATCCGATCTGATCCAGATTCAGCAATCTGATAGATATGGTCATTATCTATGATTCTGCGTTTTTAGTTTTCTCGAATGTGCAATATTGTGGATGCAACAGATTTTCGTCCTTTGTGGGGGCGGAAGGGGGTGGGGCGAAATTTTGAGATACACGTTTTATAGTGAGATCTAACAGAATTGCGGATACCAAATTTGGTTACTCTAGTCTTAATAGTCTCTGAGATTTGTGGATTCCCCAGATTTTCGTCCTTTGCAGGGGCGGAAGGGGGTGTGGCGAAATTTGGACACGAAACGGTCAAGGTCCGATATCACAGGAGTGTGGATACCAAATTTGGTTGCTCTGGCTCTTATAGGATCTGAGATCCTTGAACTCATATTTTGCAATTGACAAAACCGACCATGAAACCTGTGTGTTAGAGAGAGACAGAGCGAGAAAGAATGAAATTGTTTTCTTGATTCTGGCTATAATAATTATACGATCTGGTTGAGATCTTACACTCTAGAACATATAGTCATCCTCTACG
The DNA here is from genome assembly GCF_003369915.1 of Drosophila miranda. NCBI lineage: Eukaryota > Metazoa > Arthropoda > Insecta > Diptera > Drosophilidae > Drosophila > Drosophila miranda. The sequence goes on from NW_022881614.1 coordinate 31,630,732, forward strand.
ATTTTGCGTTTTTGGTTTTATCGTACCTTTAAAAGTGTAGATGCCACAGATTTTCGTCCTTTGTGGGGCGGAAGTGGGCGGGGCGAAGTTTTGAAATATTTTTGTAGCAGTGACATATCACAGAAGTCTGATCCAAAACATCGTTGCTCTAGCTCTTATAGTCTTTGAGCACTAGGCGCTGAAGGGGACGGACGGACGGACGGACATTTTGAGTATCGGGTATAATGAGTATTGGGGTATATTAGATTTGTGGTAAAAGTGGATGTGTGTAACGTCCAGAAGGAATCGTTTCCGACCCCATAAAGTATATAAATGCTTGATCAGCATCAATAGCCGAGTCGATTGAGCCCTGTCTGTCTGTCCGTCTGTCCGTCCGTCCGTCCGTCCGTCCGTCCGTCCGTCCGTCCCCTTCAGCGCCTAGTGCTCAAAGACTATAAGAGCTAGAGCAACGATGTTTTGGATCCAGACTTCTGTGATATGTCACTGCTACAAAAATATTTCAAAACTTCGCCCCGCCCACTTCCGCCCCCACAAAAAACGAAAATCTGTGGCATCCACATTTTTAAAGATACGATAAAACCAAAAACGCAGAATCGGTGAGGATGACCATATCTTCTACAGTGCAAAATCTGAACCAGATCGTATAGTGATTTTAGCCAGAATCAAGAAAACAATTTCATTATTTCTCGCTCTGTCTCTCTCTAACACACAGGTTTCATGGTCGGCTTTGCCAATTGCAAAATATGAGTTCAAGGATCTCATAACCTATAAGAGCCAGAGCAACCAAATTTGGTATCCACACTCCTAATATATCGGACCGAGACGAGTTTGTTTTAAAATTTCGCCACACCCCTTTCCGCCCCGCAAAGGACGAAAATCTGGGGATATTCAAAAATCTCAGAGACTATTAAGGCTAGAGTAACCAAATTTGGTATCCACACTCCTGTTAGATCTTACTATAAAACGTATATCTCAGACATTCGCCCCACCCCCTTCCGCCCCCACAAAGGACGAAAATCTGTTGCATCCACAATATTACACATTCGAGAAAACTAAAAGCGCTGAATCATAGATAATGACCATATCTATCAGACTGCTGAATCTGGATCAGATCGGATCATTTTTATACCCAAAAGGAACAAATCAATTTGCAGTTGCTACGCAGCGCCCGACGTCACGCTCAGACTGATTTTCTGTCTCTCTCGCACGCACTCTTTGTCGTGTGGTTCAATATTAGCGGCGTCTGCCGCAGGAGAGCCATACTGACTTAGTATCGGGTATAACTGTAGAGTTGCGGTGTCCGCAGCAACTCACAACGTTCCACCTCGTTTATTGTCGGTTTGCATATCAATTTGCATTCAGTGTTTGCCTGGCTTTGATGCCAATGTGGTCTCTCAGTCAAGGCCATGAAGATCTATGGCCTATTGATTCATGAATAATGTGGAATAAATCATCAAACACATACTCGTGTGTGTGTGTGTGTGGATGGCATATGGTTTATATTGGTATTCAATGGGGAGTATTTCATATCTTATCTATTTGCAATTAATTATGGCGAAATTGAAATCTGATTGGTTTTCAAACCCTAACCAATTGGATTCCCTATAAATAGCCAGCATATAGGTATATGTATACTAATTATGATTCTAGACAGTTTTTATCTAATGATAAATGTGTTTGGTGCTTAGTTTGGGGTTGGGAATGGGCTGGGTCCCGCGGTTCCGAAATACCGCTTTACACGCACGTTTTTTCAGCTGTTGGAAATGTTTTGTGGCAAACATTTTGGCCATGTTTATTTCAATTTGAAAGCCATTTATTCAAGGCACATAATCCGGCAATTACCAAGGCTCTCTGGCCATTTGGCCATTAATCAATGACAACTCATTGGTCCAGGTCCAGGTCCTCGTATTCGTACTCGAACTACAACAGCGAAAAAATAACTAAAACGCGACAATTTTATTTGTTTATTTGCATTGATTTTTTTTGCACACTATATCGAAAATTTATGCCATGCAAAAAAACAAGAAAAACGAGACGGAGCGACATTTGCATGCAAATTGAGCGCCAAATGCGCATTTCAAATTGATTTAAGATACGAACGCCTCAAAAATTGCCTTGAAGTTGTTGCCCCACGTTGCCGCACGTTGCAAGAGCCTATGCCAATTGAGTCTCAAATGCCAAAGATGAGAACCGACTGTTACTGTTACTGTATCTGTATCTGCATTTGCATCTGAATCTGCAGCTATGTCTGTGGAGCTAAAGCTGAAACTGCATTTTGTGCAATACAAGTGAGATTTCAGAGTTTCGGCGAGATCTTGTTTATTGAGTCCTCGGAAATTGAAATATTCTTTGATCTAACACAGCTGAGGAGCTGACAACTGGATGGGCAACAATGGGATCAAATCGCTGGCATTATGGTGAAAACAATCGACAGACTTATACATATGTGGGAGATTTTCTTTGTGTGGACGTTGACATGCAATGACTGCATCTTTCAAGAGGCGATGCAGTTACTGCACCGTCAAGTGGCCCGTGTGACACCAGCAGAAGGCTGTTACGCGCGGATCCCAGGCAAAACGCAGCGCTCCTCCCGCCCAACCGACCGAGGGGCGCTGCCGCATGACGCGCGGTGCGTAGCCGAACCAAACGCGAACATGCAAGAGAGATAGCTATTAGACTAACATTCGAGGAAAATTAGTACTAAACTCACTAAGAAACTAAGCATGCAATCAAAGTACAAATACCACTACAGTTACTAATTAATAGAAAGGTGTGTAAGGATTAATAATTTAATAAGGGGAAGAGAATTAGTGGTGGATATAATATGGTAGAGGGAATTATAATCCGAGCATAAGACCCTAAACGGTTCATGCAAGGAAGAATTCGATCTACAAAGTGGAAGGAACAACAGTATAAAATTTCTAGTCAGTCTAATAGGAATCGTGAAGATTATGCGGCTCAACAGATCAGGGCTGTCTATGTCACCCCTGATCAAGTTGTGCATAAATATCACACCAAGCATTTTTCTACGGTTAACTAAGGATGGGAGGTTTACTAATAGTAGTCTACTAGAGTAAGATGGGAGTCTTACACCCGCATCCCAGTTAAGGCCCCGCAGAGCAAAGAGTAAAAAGTTTTTCTGTACTGATTCTATACGGTCCTGGTGTACTTTGTACTGAGGGCACCATACACAGGAGCCGTATTCTAAGATCGGACGAACAAGCGAGGTATAGAGAGTCTTTGTTATATAGGGGTCGTCAAATTCCTTTGACAACCTCTTTATAAACCCAAGCACGCCCATGGCCTTATTTACCATGGTAGAAATGTGTTCGGAAAACTTTAACTTGGGGTCTAACATAACACCCAGATCATCCACCAGGGTAATTCTCTCAAGAGAACCACCAAATAGGGTGTAGGGAGCCAACAAAGGGCTAGAACGATGAAATGTCATAACTTTGCATTTCGAGGCATTAAGGTGTAACAAGTTTGCACAACACCACCAGGATAGATCTCTGAGATTATTAAAAACGAGGGGGAACGTTGTGAGTTGCTGCGGACACCGCAACTCTACAGTTATACCCGATACTAAGTCAGTATGGCTCTCCTCCGGCAGACGCCGCTAATATTAAACAACACGACAAAGAGTGCGTGCGAGAGAGACAGAAAATCAGTCTGAGCGTGACGTCGGGCGCTGCGTAGCCACTGCAAATTGATTTGTTCCTATTGGCTATAAAAATGATCCGATCTGATCCAGATTCAGCAATCTGATAGATATGGTCATTATCTATGGTTCTGCGTTTTTAGTTTGCTCGAATCTGCAATATTGTGGATGCAACAGATTTTTGTCCTTTGTGGGTGCGGAAGGGGGTGGGGCGAATGTCTGAGATATACGTTTTATAGTAAGATCTAACAGGAGTGTGGATACCAAATTTGGTTACTCTAGCCTTAATAGTGTCTGAGAGTTTTGAATATCCCCAGATTTTCGTCCTTTGCGGAGGCGGAAAGGGGTGTGGCGAAATTTTGAAACAAACTCGTCTCGGTCCGATATATTAGGAGTGTGGATACCAAATTTGGTTGCTCTAGCTTTTGTAGTCTCTGAGATCTAGGCGCTAATGTTTTACTCTAAGCAAAGCCGCCTATGCTACGTGTGTGTTAGAGAGAGACAGGGCGAGAAAAAATGAAATTGTTTTCTTGATGCTGGCTATAATAATAATACGATCCAATTCAGATTCCGCAGTCTTAAAGATATGGTCATTCTCTACAATTCTACGTTTTTGTTTTCTCATATCTTTAAAATTGAGGATGCCACAGATTTTCGTCCTTTGTGGGGGCGGAAGTGGGCGGGGCGAAGTTTTGAAATATTTTTGTAGCAGTGACATATCACAAAAGTCTGGGTCCAAAACATCGTTGCTCTAGCTCTTATAGTCTTTGAGCACTAGGCGCTGAAGGGGACGGACAGACGGACAGACAGACAGGGCTCAATCGACTCGGCTAATGATGCTGATCAAGAATATATATACTTTATGGGGTCGGAAACGATTACTTCTGGACGTTACACACATCCATCCACTTTTACCACAAATCTAATATACCCCAATACTCATTTTGAGTATCGGGTATAAAAACGAGGGGGAACGTTGTGAGTTGCTGCGGACACCGCAACTCTACGGTTATACCCGATTTTAAGTCAGTATGGCTCTCCTCCGGCAGACGCCGCTAATATTAAACGACACGACAAAGAGTGCGTGCGAGAGAGACAGAAAATCAGTCTGAGCGTGACGTCGGGCGCTGCGTAGCCACTGCAAATTGATTTGTTCCTATTGGCTATAAAAATGTTCTGATCTGATCCAGATTCAGCAATCTGATAGATATGGTCATTATCTATGATTCTGCGTTTTTAGTTTTCTCGAATGTGCAATATTGTGGATGCAACAGATTTTCGTCCTTTGTGGGGGCGGAAGGGGGTGGGGCGAATGTCTGAGATAAACGTTTTATAGTAAAATCTAACAGGAGTGTGGATACCAAATTTGGTTACTCTAGCCTTAATTGTCTCTGAGATTTTTGAATATCCCCAGATTTTCGTCCTTTGCGGGGCGGAAAGGGGTGTGGCGAAATTTTGAAACAAACTCGTCTCGGTCCGATATATTAGGAGTGTGGATACCAAATTTGGTTGCTCTGGCTCTTATAGGTTATGAGATCCTTGAACTCATATTTTGCAATTGGCAAAGCCGACCATGAAACCTGTGTGTTAGAGAGAGACAGAGCGAGAAAGAATGAAATTGTTTTCTTGATTCTGGCTATAATAATTATACGATCTGGTTGAGATCTTACACTCTAGGACATATAGTCATCCTCTACGATTTTGCGTTTTTGGTTTTATCGTACCTTTAAAAATGTAGATGCCACAGATTTTCGTCCTTTGTGGGGGCGGAAGTGGGCGGGGCGAAGTTTTGAGATATTTTTGTAGCAGTGACATATCACAGAAGTCTGGATCCAAAACATCGTTGCTCTAGCTCTATAGTCTTTGAGCACTAGGCGCTGAAGGGGACGGACGGACGGACGGACGGACGGACGGACAGACGGACAGACAGACAGGGCTCAATCGACTCGGCTATTGATGCTGATCAAGAATATATATACTTTATGGGGTCGGAAACGATTCCTTCTGGACGTTACACACATCCACTTTTACCACAAATCTAATATACCCCAATACTCATTTTGAGTATCGGGTATAATGAGTATTGGGGTATATTAGATATGTGGTAAAAGTGGATGTGTGTAACGTCCAGAAGGAATCGTTTCCGACCCCATAAAGTATATATATTCTTGATCAGCATCAATAGCCGAGTCGATTGAGCCCTGTATGTCTGTCCGTCTGTCCGTCCGTTCGTCCGTCCGTCCGTCCGTCCGTCCGTCCGTCCGTCCCCTTCAGCGCCTAGTGCTCAAAGACTATAAGAGCTAGAGCAACGATGTCTTGGATCCAGACTTCTGTGATATGTCACTGCTACAAAAATATTTCAAAACTTCGCCCCGCCCACTTCCGCCCCCACAAAAGACGAAAATCTGTGGCATCCACATTTTTAAAGATACGATAAAACCAAAAACGCAGAATCGGTGAGGATGACCATATCTTCTACAGTGCAAAATCTGAACCAGATCGTATAGTGGTTTTAGCCAGAATCAAGAAAACAATTTCATTCTTTCTCGCTCTGTCTCTCTCTAACACACAGGTTTCATGGTCGGCTTTGCCAATTGCAAAATATGAGTTCAAGGATCTCATAACCTATAAGAGCCAGAGCAACCAAATTTGGTATCCACACTCCTAATATATCGGACCGAGACGAGTTTGTTTCAAAATTTCGCCACACCCCTTTCCGCCCCCGCAAAGGACGAAAATCTGGGGATATTCAAAAATCTCAGAGACTATTAAGGCTAGAGTAACCAAATTTGGTATCCACACTCCTGTTAGATCTCACTATAAAACGTATATCTCAGAATTTCGCCCCACCCCCTTCCGCCCCCACAAAGGACGAAAATCTGTTGCATCCACAATATTACACATTCGAGAAAACTAAAAGCGCTGAATCATAGATAATGACCATATCTATCAGACTGCTGAATCTGGATCAGATCGGATCATTTTTATACCCAAAAGGAACAAATCAATTTGCAGTTGCTACGCAGCGCCCGACGTCACGCTCAGACTGATTTTCTGTCTCTCTCGCACGCACTCTTTGTCGTGTGGTTCAATATTAGCGGCGTCTGCCGCAGGAGAGCCATACTGACTTAGTATCGGGTATAACTGTAGAGTTGCGGTGTCCGCAGCAACTCACAACGTTCCACCTCGTTTATTGTCGGTTTGCATATCAATTTGCATTCAGTGTTTGCCTGGCTTTGATGCCAAAGTGGTCTCTCAGTCAAGGCCATGAAGATCTATGGCCTATTGATTCATGAATAATGTGGAATAAATCATCAAACACATACTCGTGTGTGTGTGTGTGTGTGGATGGCATATGGTTTATATTGGTATTCAATGGGGAGTATTTCATATCTTATCTATTTGCAATTAATTATGGCGAAATTGAAATCTGATTGGTTTTCAAACCCTAACCAATTGGGTTCCATATAAATAGCCAGCATATAGGTATATGTATACTAATTATGATTCTAGACAGTTTTTATCTAATGATAAATGTGTTTGGTGCTTAGTTTGGGGTTGGGAATGGGCTGGGTCCCGCGGTTCCGAAATACCGCTTTACACGCACGTTTTTTCAGCTGTTGGAAATGTTTTGTGGCAAACATTTTGGCCATGTTTATTTCAATTTGAAAGCCATTTATTCAAGGCACATAATCCGGCAATTACCAAGGCTCTCTGGCCATTTGGCCATTAATCAATGACAACTCTTTGGTCCAGGTCCAGGTCCTCGTATTCGTACTCGAACTACAACAGCGAAAAAATAACTAAAACGCGACAATTTTATATGTTTATTTGCATTGATTTTTTTTGCACACTCTATCGAAAATTTATGGCATGCAAAAATACAAGAAAAACGAGACGGAGCGACATTTGCATGCAAATTGAGCGCCAAATGCGCATTTCAAATTGATTTAAGATACGAACGCCTCAAAAATTGCCTTGAAGTTGTTGCCCCACGTTGCCGCACGTTGCAAGAGCCTAGGCCAATTGAGTCTCAAATGCCAAAGATGAAAACCGACTGTTACTGTTACTGTATCTGTATCTGCATTTGCATCTGAATCTGCAGCTATGTCTGTGGAGCTAAAGCTGAAACTGCATTTTGTGCAATACATTTCTGATTTCAGAGTTTCGGCGAGATCTTGTTTATTGAGTCCTCGGAAATTGAAATATTCTTTGATCTAACACAGCTGCGGAGCTGACAACTGGATGGGCAACAATGGGATCAAATGGTTAAAATCGCTGGCATTATGGTGAAAACAATCGACAGACTTATACATATGTGGGAGCCTTTCTTTGTGTGGTCGTTGACATGCAATGACTGCATCTTTCAAGAGGCGATGCAGTTACTGCACCGTCAAGTGGCCCGTGTGACACCAGCAGAAGGCTGTTACGCGCGGATCCCAGGCAAAACGCAGCGCTCCTCCCGCCCAACCGACCGAGGGGCGCTGCCGCATGACGCGCGGTGCGTAGCCGAACCAAACGCGAACATGCAAGAGAGATAGCTATTAGACTAACATTCGAGGAAAATTAGTACTAAACTCACTAAGAAACTAAGCATGCAATCAAAGTACAAATACCACTACAGATACTAATTAATAGAAAGGTGTGTAAGGATTAATAATTTAATAAGGGGAAGAGAATTAGTGGTGGATATAATATGGTAGAGGGAATTATAATCCGAGCATAAGACCCTAAACGGTTCATGCAAGGAAGAATTCGATCTACAAAGTGGAAGAAACAACGGTATAAAATTTCTAGTCAGTCTAATAGGAATCGTGAAGTTTATAAGGCTCAACAGATCAGGGCTGTCTATGTCACCCCTGATCAAGTTGTGCATAAATTTCACACCAAGCATTTTTCTACGGTTAACTAAGGATGGGAGGTTTACTAATAGTAGTCTACTAGAGTAAGATGGGAGTCTTACACCCGCATCCCAGTTAAGGCCCCGCAGAGCAAAGAGTAAAAAGTTTTTCTGTACTGATTCTATACGGTCCTGGTGTACTTTGTACTGAGGGCACCATACACAGGAGCCGTATTCTAAGATCGGACGAACAAGCGAGGTATAGAGCGTCTTTGTTATATAGGGGTCGTCAAATTCCTTTGACCACCTCTTTATAAACCCAAGCACGCCCATGGCCTTATTTACCATGGTAGAAATGTGTTCGGAAAACTTTAACTTGGGGTCTAATATAACACCCAGATCATCCACCAGGGTAATTCTCTCAAGAGAACCACCAAATAGGGTGTAGGAAGCCAACAAAGGGCTAGAACGATGAAGTGTCATAACTTTGCATTTCGAGGCATTAAGGTGTAACAAGTTTGCACAACACCACCAGGATAGATCTCTGAGATTATTAAAAACGAGGGAGAACGTTGTGAGTTGCTGCGGACACCGCAACTCTACAGTTATACCCGATACTAAGTCAGTATGGCTCTCCTCCGGCAGACGCCGCTAATATTAAACAACACGACAAAGAGTGCGTGCGAGAGAGACAGAAAATCAGTCTGAGCGTGACGTCGGGCGCTGCGTAGCCACTGCAAATTGATTTGTTCCTATTGGCTATAAAAATGATCCGATCTGATCCAGATTCAGCAATCTGATAGATATGGTCATTATCTATGGTTCTGCGTTTTTAGTTTTCTCGAATCTGCAATATTGTGGATGCAACAGATTTTCGTCCTTTGTGGGGGCGGAAGGGGGTGGGGCGAATGTCTTAGATATACGTTTTATAGTAAGATCTAACAGGAGTGTGGATACCAAATTTGGTTACTCTAGCCTTAATAGTCTCTGAGATTTTTGAATATCCCCAGATTTTCGTCCTTTGCGGGGGCGGAAAGGGGTGTGGCGAAATTTTGAAACAAACTCGTCTCGGTCCGATATATTAGGAGTGTGGATACCAAATTTGGTTGCTCTAGCTTTTGTAGTCTCTGAGATCTAGGCGCTAATGTTTTACTCTAAGCAAAGCCGCCTATGCTACGTGTGTGTTAGAGAGAGACAGGGCGAGAAAAAATGAAATTGTTTTCTTGATGCTGGCTATAATAATAATACGATCCAATTCAGATTCCGCAGTCTTAAAGATATGGTCATTCTCTACAATTCTACGTTTTTGGTTTTCTCATATCTTTAAAATTGTGGATGCCACAGATTTTCGTCTTTTGTGGGGGGGGGAGGGGGCGGGGCGGAGTTTTGAAATATTTTTGTAGCAGTGACATATCACAAAAGTCTGGGTCCAAAACATCGTTGCTCTAGCTCTTATAGTCTTTGAGCACTAGGCGCTGAAGGGGACGGACAGAATCGGTGAGGATGACCATATCTTCTACAGTGCAAAATCTGAACCAGATCGTATAGTGATTTTAGCCAGAATCAAGAAAACAATTTCATTCTTTCTCGCTCTGTCTCTCTCTAACACACAGGTTTCATGGTCGGCTTTGCCAATTGCAAAATATGAGTTCAAGGATCTCATAACCTATAAGAGCCAGAGCAACCAAATTTGGTATCCACACTCCTGTGATATCGGACCTTGACCGTTTCGTGTCCAAATTTCGCCACACCCCCTTCCGCCCCCGCAAAGGACGAAAATCTGGGGCATCCACAAATCTCAAAGACTATTAAGGCTAGAGTAACCAAATTTGGTATCCGCACTCCTGTTTGATCTCACTATAAAACGTATATCTCAGAATTTCGCCCCACCCCCTTCCGCCCCCACAAAGGACGAAAATCTGTTGCATCCACAATATTACACATTCGAGAAAACTAAAAGCGCTGAATCATAGATAATGACCATATCTATCAGACTGCTGAATCTGGATCAGATCGGATCATTTTTATACCCAAAAGGAACAAATCAATTTGCAGCTGCTACGCAGCGCCCGACGTCACGCTCAGACTGATTTTCTGTCTCTCTCGCACGCACTCTTTGTCGTGTGGTTCAATATTAGCGGCGTCTGCCGCAGGAGAGCCATACTGACTTAGTATCGGGTATAACTGTAGAGTTGCGGTGTCCGCAGCAACTGACAACGTTCCACCTCGTTTATTGTCGGTTTGCATATCAATTTGCATTCAGGGTTTGCCTGGCTTTGATGCCAATGTGGTCTCTCAGTCAAGGCCATGAAGATCTATGGCCTATTGATTCATGAATAATGTGGAATAAATCATCAAACACATACTCGTGTGTGTGTGTGTGTGTGGATGGCATATGGTTTATATTGGTATTCAATGGGGAGTATTTCATATCTTATATATTTGCAATTAATTATGGCGAAATTGAAATCTGATTGGTTTTCAAACCCTAACCAATTGGATTCCCTATAAATAGCCAGCATATTGGTATATGTATACTAATTATGATTCTAGACAGTTTTTATCTAATGATAAATGTGTTTGGTGCTTAGTTTGGGGTTGGGAATGGGCTGGGTCCCGCGGTTCCGAAATACCGCTTTACACGCACGTTTTTTCAGCTGTTGGAAATGTTTTGTGGCAAACATTTTGGCCATGTTTATTTCAATTTGAAAGCCATTTATTCAAGGCACATACTCCGGCAATGACCAAGGCTCTCTGGCCATTTGGCCATTAATCAATGACAACTCTTTGGTCCAGGTCCAGGTCCTCGTATTCGTACTCGAACTACAACAGCGAAAAAATAACTAAAACGCGACATTTTTATTTGTTTATTTGCATTGATTTTTTTTGCACACTCTATCGAAAATTTATGGCATGCAAAAATACAAGAAAAACGAGACGGAGCGACATTTGCATGCAAATTGAGCGCCAAATGCGCATTTCAAATTGATTTAAGATACGAACGCCTCAAAAATTGCCTTGAAGTTGTTGCCCCACGTTGCCGCACGTTGCAAGAGCCTAGGCCAATTGAGTCTCAAATGCCAAAGATGAAAACCGACTGTTACTGTTACAGTATCTGTATCTGCATTTGCATCTGAATCTGCAGCTATGTCTGTGGAGCTAAAGCTGAAACGGCATTTTGTGCAATACATTTCTGATTTCAGAGTTTCGGCGAGATATTGTTTATTGAGTCCTCGGAAATTGAAATATTCTTTGATCTAACACAGCTGCGGAGCTGACAACTGGATGGGCAACAATGGGATCAAATGGTTAAAATCGCTGGCATTATGGTGAAAACAATCGACAGACTTATACATATGTGGGAGATTTTGCAGGATAGATCTCTGAGATTATTAAAAACGAGGGGGAACGTTGTGAGTTGCTGCGGACACCGCAACTCTACAGTTATACCCGATACTAAGTCAGTATGGCTCTCCTCCGGCAGACGCCGCTAATATTAAACAACACGACAAAGAGTGCGTGCGAGAGAGACAGAAAATCAGTCTGAGCGTGACGTCGGGCGCTGCGTAGCCACTGCAAATTTATTTGTTCCTATTGGCTATAAAAATGATCCGATCTGATCCAGATTCAGCAATCTGATAGATATGGTCATTATCTATGATTCTGCGTTTTTAGTTTTCTCGAATGTGCAATATTGTGGATGCAACAGATTTTCGTCCTTTGTGGGGGCGGAAGGGGGTGGGGCGAAATTTTGAGATACACGTTTTATAGTGAGATCTAACAGAATTGCGGATACCAAATTTGGTTACTCTAGTCTTAATAGTCTCTGAGATTTTTGAATATCCCCAGATTTTCGTCCTTTGCGGGGGCGGAATGGGGTGTGGCGAAATTTTGAAACAAACTCGTCTCGGTCCGATATATTAGGAGTGTGGATACCAAATTTGGTTGCTCTAGCTTTTGTAGTCTCTGAGATCTAGGCGCTAATGTTTTACTCTAAGCAAAGCCGCCTATGCTACGTGTGTGTTAGAGAGAGACAGGGCGAGAAAAAATGAAATTGTTTTCTTGATGCTGGCTATAATAATAATACGATCCAATTCAGATTCCGCAGTCTTAAAGATATGGTCATTCTCTACAATTCTACGTTTTTGTTTTCTCATATCTTTAAAATTGTGGATGCCACAGATTTTCGTCCTTTGTGGGGGCGGAAGTGGGCGGGGCGAAGTTTTGAAATATTTTTGTAGCAGTGACATATCACAAAAGTCTGGGTCCAAAACATCGTTGCTCTAGCTCTTATAGTCTTTGAGCACTAGGCGCTGAAGGGGACGGACAGACGGACAGACAGACAGGGCTCAATCGACTCGGCTAATGATGCTGATCAAGAATATATATACTTTATGGGGTCGGAAACGATTACTTCTGGACGTTACACACATCCATCCACTTTTACCACAAATCTAATATACCCCAATACTCATTTTGAGTATCGGGTATAAAAACGAGGGGGAACGTTGTGAGTTGCTGCGGACACCGCAACTCTACGGTTATACCCGATTTTAAGTCAGTATGGCTCTCCTCCGGCAGACGCCGCTAATATTAAACGACACGACTAAGAGTGCGTGCGAGAGAGACAGAAAATCAGTCTGAGCGTGACGTCGGGCGCTGCGTAGCCACTGCAAATTGATTTGTTCCTATTGGCTATAAAAATGATCTGATCTGATTCAGATTCAGCAATCTGATAGATATGGTCATTATCTATGATTCTGCGTTTTTAGTTTTCTCGAATGTGCAATATTGTGGATGCAACAGATTTTCGTTCTTTGTGGGGGCGGAAGGGGGTGGGGCGAAATTTTGAGATACACGTTTTATAGTGAGATCTAACAGAAGTGCGGATAACAAATTTGGTTACTCTAGCCTTAATAGTCTCTGAGATTTGTGGATGCCCCAGATTTTCGTCCTTTGCGGGGCGGAAAGGGGTGTGGCGAAATTTGGACACGAAACGGTCAAGGTCCGATATCACAGGAGTGTGGATACCAAATTTGTTTGCTCTGGCTCTTATAGGTTCTGAGATCCTTGAACTCATATTTTGCAATTGACAAAACCGACCATGAAACCTGTGTGTTAGAGAGAGACAGAGCGAGAAAGAATGAAATTGTTTTCTTGATTCTGGCTATAATAATTATACGATCTGGTTGAGATCTTACACTCTAGAACATATAGTCATCCTCTACGATTTTGCGTTTTTGGTTTTACCGTACCTTTAAAAATGTAGATGCCACAGATTTTCGTCCTTTGTGGGGGCGGAAGTGGGCGGGGCGAAGTTTTGAGATATTTTTGTAGCAGTGACATATCACAGACATCTGGATCCAAAACATCGTTGCTCTAGCTCTTATAGTCTTTGAGCACTAGGCGCTGAAGGGGACGGACGGACGGACGGACGGACGGACGGGTATAATGAGTATTGAGGTATATTAGATTTGTGGTAAAAGTGGATGTGTGTAACGTCCAGAAGGAATCGTTTCCGACCCCATAAAGTATATATATTCTTGATCAGCATCAATAGCCGAGTCGATTGAGCCCTGTATGTCTGTCCGTCTGTCCGTCCGTCCGTCCCCTTCAGCGCCTAGTGCTCAAAGACTATAAGAGCTAGAGCAACGATGTTTTGGATCCAGACTTCTGTGATATGTCACTGCTACAAAAATATTTCAAAACTTCGCCCCGCCCACTTCCGCCCCCACAAAAAACGAAAATCTGTGGCATCCACATTTTTAAAGATACGATAAAACCAAAAACGCAGAATCGGTGAGGATGACCATATCTTCTACAGTGCAAAATCTGAACCAGATCGTATAGTGATTTTAGCCAGAATCAAGAAAACAATTTCATTCTTTCTCGCTCTGTCTCTCTCTAACACACAGGTTTCATGGTCGGCTTTGCCAATTGCAAAATATGAGTTCAAGGATCTCATAACCTATAAGAGCCAGAGCAACCAAATTTGGTATCCACACTCCTGTGATATCGGACCTTGACCGTTTCGTGTCCAAATTTCGCCACACCGCCTTCCGCCCCGCAAAGGACGAAAATCTGGGGCATTTACAAATCTCAAAGACTATTAAGGCTAGAGTAACCAAATTTGGTATCCACACTCCTGTTAGATCTCACTATAAAACGTTTATCTCAGAATTTCGCCCCACCCCCTTCCGCCCCCACAAAGGACGAAAATCTGTTGCATCCACAATATTACACATTCGAGAAAACTAAAAGCGCTGAATCATAGATAATGACCATATCTATCAGACTGCTGAATCTGGATCAGATCGGATCATTTTTATACCCAAAAGGAACAAATCAATTTGCAGTTGCTACGCAGCGCCCGACGTCACGCTCAGACTGATTTTCTGTCTCTCTCGCACGCACTCTTTGTCGTGTGGTTCAATATTAGCGGCGTCTGCCGCAGGAGAGCCATACTGACTTAGTATCGGGTATAACTGTAGAGTTGCGGTGTCCGCAGCAACTCATAACGTTCCACCTCGTTTATTGTCGGTTTGCATATCAATTTGCATTCAGGGTTTGCCTGGCTTTGATGCCAATGTGGTCTCTCAGTCAAGGCCATGAAGATCTATGGCCTATTGATTCATGAATAATGTGGAATAAATCATCAAACACATACTCGTGTGTGTGTGTGTGTGTGGATGGCATATGGTTTATATTGGTATTCAATGGGGAGTATTTCATATCTTATCTATTTGCAATTAATTATGGCGAAATTGAAATCTGATTGGTTTTCAAACCCTAACCAATTGGATTCCCTATAAATAGCCAGCATATTGGTATATGTATACTAATTATGATTCTAGACAGTTTTTATCTAATGATAAATGTGTTTGGTGCTTAGTTTGGGGTTGGGAATGGGCTGGGTCCCGCGGTTCCGAAATACCGCTTTACACGCACGTTTTTTCAGCTGTTGGAAATGTTTTGTGGCAAACATTTTGGCCATGTTTATTTCAATTTGAAAGCCATTTATTCAAGGCCATTAATCAATGACAACTCTTTGGTCCAGGTCCAGGTCCTCGTATTCGTACTCGAACTACAACAGCGAAAAAATAACTAAAACGCGACATTTTTATTTGTTTATTTGCATTGATTTTTTTTGCACACTCTATCGAAAATTTATGGCATGCAAAAATACAAGAAAAATGAGACGGAGCGACATTTGCATGCAAATTGAGCGCCAAATGCGCATTTCAAATTGATTTAAGATACGAACGCCTCAAAAATTGCCTTGAAGTTGTTGCCCCACGTTGCCGCACGTTGCAAGAGCCTAGGCCAATTGAGTCTCAAATGCCAAAGATGAAAACCGACTGTTACTGTTACAGTATCTGTATCTGCATTTGCATCTGAATCTGCAGCTATGTCTGTGGAGCTAAAGCTGAAACTGCATTTTGTGCAATACATTTCTGATTTCAGAGTTTCGGCGAGATCTTGTTTATTGAGTCCTCGGAAATTGAAATATTCTTTGATCTAACACAGCTGCGGAGCTGACAACTGGATGGGCAACAATGGGATCAAATGGTTAAAATCGCTGGCGTTATGGTGAAAACAATCGACAGACTTATACATATGTGGGAGATTTTGCAGGATAGATCTCTGAGATTATTAAAAACGAGGGGGAACGTTGTGAGTTGCTGCGGACACCGCAACTCTACAGTTATACCCGATACTAAGTCAGTATGGCTCTCCTCCGGCAGACGCCGCTAATATTAAACAACACGACAAAGAGTGCGTGCGAGAGAGACAGAAAATCAGTCTGAGCGTGACGTCGGGCGCTGCGTATCCACTGCAAATTGATTTGTTCCTATTGGCTATAAAAATGATCCGATCTGATCCAGATTCAGCAATCTGATAGATATGGTCATTATCTATGGTTCTGCGTTTTTAGTTTTCTCGAATCTGCAATATTGTGGATGCAACAGATTTTCGTCCTTTGTGGGGGCGGAAGGGGGTGGGGCGAATGTCTGAGATAAACGTTTTATAGTAAGATCTTACAGGAGTGTGGATACCAAATTTGGTTACTCTAGCCTTAATAGTCTCTGAGAGTTTTGAATATCCCCAGATTTTCGTCCTTTGCGGGGGCGGAAAGGGGTGTGGCGAAATTTTGAAACAAACTCGTCTCGGTCCGATATATTAGGAGTGTGGATACCAAATTTGGTTGCTCTAGCTTTTGTAGTCTCTGAGATCTAGGCGCTAATGTTTTACTCTAAGCAAAGCCGCCTATGCTACGTGTGTGTTAGAGAGAGACAGGGCGAGAAAAAATGAAATTGTTTTCTTGATGCTGGCTATAATAATAATACGATCCAATTCAGATTCCGCAGTCTTAAAGATATGGTCATTCTCTACAATTCTACGTTTTTGTTTTCTCATATCTTTAAAATTGTGGATGCCACAGATTTTCGTCCTTTGTGGGGGCGGAAGGGGGCGGGGCGAAGTTTTGAAATATTTTTGTAGCAGTGACATATCACAAAAGTCTGGGTCCAAAACATCGTTGCTCTAGCTCTTATAGTCTTTGAGCACTAGGCGCTGAAGGGGACGGACAGACGGACAGACAGACAGGGCTAAATCGACTCGGCTAATGATGCTGATCAAGAATATATATACTTTATGGGGTCGGAAACGATTACTTCTGGACGTTACACACATCCATCCACTTTTACCACAAATCTAATATACCCCAATACTCATTTTGAGTATCGGGTATAAAAACGAGGGGGAACGTTGTGAGTTGCTGCGGACACCGCAACTCTACGGTTATACCCGATTTTAAGTCAGTATGGCTCTCCTCCGGCAGACGCCGCTAATATTAAACGACACGACTAAGAGTGCGTGCGAGAGAGACAGAAAATCAGTCTGAGCGTGACGTCGGGCGCTGCGTAGCCACTGCAAATTGATTTGTTCCTATTGGCTATAAAAATGATCTGATCTGATTCAGATTCAGCAATCTGATAGATATGGTCATTATCTATGATTCTGCGTTTTTAGTTTTCTCGAATGTGCAATATTGTGGATGCAACAGATTTTCGTTCTTTGTGGGGGCGGAAGGGGGTGGGGCGAAATTTTGAGATACACGTTTTATAGTGAGATCTAACAGAAGTGCGGATATCAAATTTGGTTACTCTAGCCTTAATAGTCTCTGAGATTTGTGGATGCCCCAGATTTTCGTCCTTTGCGGGGGCGGAAAGGGGTGTGGCGAAATTTGGACACGAAACGGTCAAGGTCCGATATCACAGGAGTGTGGATACCAAATTTGTTTGCTCTGGCTCTTATAGGTTCTGAGATCCTTGAACTCATATTTTGCAATTGACAAAACCGACCATGAAACCTGTGTGTTAGAGAGAGACAGAGCGAGAAAGAATGAAATTGTTTTCTTGATTCTGGCTATAATAATTATACGATCTTGTTGAGATCTTACACTCTAGAACATATAGTCATCCTCTACGATTTTGCGTTTTTGGTTTTACCGTACCTTTAAAAATGTAGATGCCACAGATTTTCGTCCTTTGTGGGGGCGGAAGTGGGCGGGGCGAAGTTTTGAGATATTTTTGTAGCAGTGACATATCACAGACATCTGGATCCAAAACATCGTTGCTCTAGCTCTTATAGTCTTTGAGCACTAGGCGCTGAAGGGGACGGACGGACGGACGGACGGACGGACGGGTATAATGAGTATTGGGGTATATTAGATTTGTGGTAAAAGTGGATGTGTGTAACGTCCAGAAGGAATCGTTTCCGACCCCATAAAGTATATATATTCTTGATCAGCATCAATAGCCGAGTCGATTGAGCCCTGTATGTCTGTCCGTCTGTCCGTCCGTCCGTCCCCTTCAGCGCCTAGTGCTCAAAGACTATAAGAGCTAGAGCAACGATGTTTTGGATCCAGACTTCTGTGATATGTCACTGCTACAAAAATATTTCAAAACTTCGCCCCGCCCACTTCCGCCCCCACAAAAGACGAAAATCTGTGGCATCCACATTTTTAAAGATACGATAAAACCAAAAACGCAGAATCGGTGAGGATGACCATATCTTCTACAGTGCAAAATCTGAACCAGATCGTATAGTGATTTTAGCCAGAATCAAGAAAACAATTTCATTCTTTCTCGCTCTGTCTCTCTCTAACACACAGGTTTCATGGTCGGCTTTGCCAATTGCAAAATATGAGTTCAAGGATCTCATAACCTATAAGAGCCAGAGCAACCAAATTTGGTATCCACACTCCTGTGATATCGGACCTTGACCGTTTCGTGTCCAAATTTCGCCACACCGCCTTCCGCCCCCGCAAAGGACGAAAATCTGGGGCATCCACAAATCTCAAAGACTATTAAGGCTAGAGTAACCAAATTTGGTATCCGCACTCCTGTTAGATCTCACTATAAAACGTATATTTCAGAATTCCGCCCCACCCCCCTCCGCCCCCACAAAGGACGAAAACCTGTTGCATCCACAATATTACACATTCGAGAAAACTAAAAGCGCTGAATCATAGATAATGACCATATCTATCAGACTGCTGAATCTGGATCAGATCGGATCATTTTTATACCCAAAAGGAACAAATCAATTTGCAGTTGCTACGCAGCGCCCGACGTCACGCTCAGACTGATTTTCTGTCTCTCTCGCACGCACTCTTTGTCGTGTGGTTCAATATTAGCGGCGTCTGCCGCAGGAGAGCCATACTGACTTAGTATCGGGTATAACTGTAGAGTTGCGGTGTCCGCAGCAACTCACAACGTTCCACCTCGTTTATTGTCGGTTTGCATATCAATTTGCATTCAGGGTTTGCCTGGCTTTGATGCCAATGTGGTCTCTCAGTCAAGGCCATGAAGATCTATGGCCTATTGATTCATGAATAATGTGGAATAAATCATCAAACACATACTCGTGTGTGTGTGTGTGTGTGGATGGCATATGGTTTATATTGGTATTCAATGGGAGTATTTCATATCTTATCTATTTGCAATTAATTATGGCGAAATTGAAATCTGATTGGTTTTCAAACCCTAACCAATTGGATTCCCTATAAATAGCCAGCATATTGGTATATGTATACTAATTATGATTCTAGACAGTTTTTATCTAATGATAAATGTGTTTGGTGCTGAGTTTGGGGTTGGGAATGGGCTGGGTCCCGCGGTTCCGAAATACCGCTTTACACGCACGTTTTTTCAGCTGTTGGAAATGTTTTGTGGCAAACATTTTGGCCATGTTTATTTCAATTTGAAAGCCATTTATTCAAGGCACATACTCCGGCAATTACCAAGGCTCTCTGGCCATTTGGCCATTAATCAATGACAACTCTTTGGTCCAGGTCCAGGTCCTCGTATTCGTACTCGAACTACAACAGCGAAAAAATAATTAAAACGCGACATTTTTATTTGTTTATTTGCATTGATTTTTTTTGCACACTCTATCGAAAATTTATGGCATGCAAAAATACAAGAAAAACGAGACGGAGCGACATTTGCATGCAAATTGAGCGCCAAATGCGCATTTCAAATTGATTTAAGATACGAACGCCTCAAAAATTGCCTTGAAGTTGTTGCCCCACGTTGCCGCACGTTGCAAGAGCCTAGGCCAATTGAGTCTCAAATGCCAAAGATGAAAACCGACTGTTACTGTTACAGTATCTGTATCTGCATTTGCATCTGAATCTGCAGCTATGTCTGTGGAGCTAAAGCTGAAACTGCATTTTGTGCAATACATTTCTGATTTCAGAGTTTCGGCGAGATCTTGTTTATTGAGTCCTCGGAAATTGGAATATTCTTTGATCTAACACAGCTGCGGAGCTGACAACTGGATGGGCAACAATGGGATCAAATGGTTAAAATCGCTGGCGTTATGGTGAAAACAATCGACAGACTTATACATATGTGGGAGATTTTGCAGGATAGATCTCTGAGATTATTAAAAACGAGGGGGAACGTTGTGAGTTGCTGCGGACACCGCAACTCTACAGTTATACCCGATACTAAGTCAGTATGGCTCTCCTCCGGCAGACGCCGCTAATATTAAACAACACGACAAAGAGTGCGTGCGAGAGAGACAGAAAATCAGTCTGAGCGTGACGTCGGGCGCTGCGTAGCCACTGCAAATTGATTTGTTCCTATTGGCTATAAAAATGATCCGATCTGATCCAGATTCAGCAATCTGATAGACATGGTCATTATCTATGGTTCTGCGTTTTTAGTTTTCTCGAATCTGCAATATTGTGGATGCAACAGATTTTGGTCCTTTGTGGGGGCGGAAGGGGGTGGGGCGAATGTCTGAGATATACGTTTTATAGTAAGATCTAACAGGAGTGTGGATACCAAATTTGGTTACTCTAGCCTTAATAGTCTCTGAGATTTTTGAATATCCCCAGATTTTCGTCCTTTGCGGGGGCGGAAAGGGGTGTGGCGAAATTTTGAAACAAACTCGTCTCGGTCTGATATATTAGGAGTGTGGATACCAAATTTGGTTGCTCTAGCTTTTGTAGTCTCTGAGATCTAGGCGATAATGTTTTACTCTAAGCAAAGCCGGCTATGCTACGTGTGTGTTAGAGAGAGACAGGGCGAGAAAAAATGAAATTGTTTTCTTGAAGCTGGCTATAATAACGAGGGGGAACGTAGTGAGTTGCTGCGGACACCGCAACTCTACAGTTATACCCGATACTAAGTCAGTATGGCTCTCCTCCGGCAGACGCCGCTAATATTAAACGACACGACAAAGAGTGCGTGCGAGAGAGACAGAAAATCAGTCTGAGCGTGACGTCGGGGGCTGCGTAGCCACTGCAAATTGATTTGTTCCTTTTGGCTACAAAAATGATCTGATCTGATCCAGATTCAGCAATCTGATAGATATGGTCATTATCTATGATTCTGCGTTTTTAGTTTTCTCGAATGTGCAATATTGTGGATGCAACAGATTTTCGTCCTTTGTGTGGGCGGAAAGGGGTGGGGTGAAATTTTGAGATACACGTTTTATAGTTAGATCTAACAGGAGTGCGGATACCAAATTTGGTTACTCTAGCCTTAATAGTCTTTGAGATTTTTGAATATCCCCAGATTTTCGTCCTTTGCGGTGGCGGAAGGGGGTGTGGCGAAATTTTGAAACAAACTCGTCTCGGTCCGATATATTAGGAGTGTGGATACCAAATTTGGTTGCTCTAGCTTTTGTAGTCTCTGAGATCTAGGCGCTAATGTTTTACTCTAAGCAAAGCCGCCTATGCTACGTGTGTGTTAGAGAGAGACAGGGCGAGAAAGAATGAAATTGTTTTCTTGATGCTGGCTATAATAATTATACGATCTGGTTGAGATCTTACACTCTAGAACATATAAACCTCCTCTACGATTTTGCGTTTTTGGTTTTATCGTACCTTAAAAAATGTAGATGCCACAGCTTTTCGTCCTTTGTGGGGGCGGAAGTGGGCGAAGCGAAGTTTTGAAATATTTTTGTAGCAGTGACATATCACAGAAGTCTGGATCCAAAACATCGTTGCTCTAGCTCTTATAGTCTTAGAGCACTAGGCGCTGAAGGGGACGGACGGACGGACGGACGGACGGACGGACGGACGGACAGACGGACAGACAGACAGGGCTCAATCGACTCGGCTATTGATGCTGATCAAGAATATATATACTTTATGGGGTCGGAAACGATTCCTTCTGGACGTTACACACATCCACTTTTACCACAAATCTAATATACCCCAATACTCATTTTGAGTATCGGGTATAAAAAACTACGAGCAGGGAAATCTTTCATTATCTTTCCATTCAAATAAGTTCCTGGCTTTCATTTTTCATTCCACTGTACAGTCTTTCCCCTCTTTGTGCGAAATTGTTCACACTTTCGTGCGTGGAAATGTCACATGTGCCGCAGCAGAGCAGCGCTAATTGCCAAGAAAAGAAAGCAAAAGTATCTGCCAGGGCGGCAGTACAACTATCAGCACCCTGTTCTATGAATCACCGTCGTCATCATCAGCAGAGCGGGAAGCTGATAAATTGAGTTCTTTCTGGGGAGCTATTTTCGGGGACATCTTCATCGCTCACTCACCTGCCACATCAAAGTACCGGTCCCACGTGCTGTTTCCCAGGCGCCGATCGCGGGCCTCCGTCTGGCCATAGCCGTTGCGCGGACTCAGGTTCAACATCAACTTATTGTTGTTCCTGTCCATGGAAAGGGAGCCTCCCGCATAGGGGGCACCCGCCTTGCGCCGCTTGACCGATGTCCGTTCGAGAGTGCGCTCGAAATCGCTGCAGACCTCGTCCAGGGCGTCGGGCAGGAAGGCCCGCGTCTCCGGCGGACTGATGGCCGGCCGACCGTAGCTCTGATGGCGCTGTTGATAGATCCCCGCATCACTCTCGACGCCCCCGCGCAAGGAGGAGCACGTGGAGGAGGCGGTGCCGAATGGCGACTCGGCTCTTGGCGGGATGCTGCCGTAAGTGAAGCGAGGCACAGACGATGAGCGTGGCCGATAGCACGGCGCTTTGGTATAGGACTGCGACAGACCTGCTCCTCCGACTCCGCGTGGCGAATCTGGATCGCTTTCATGTGCGACCTGCAAGCGGAACACAAAAGGTGACAAGTTAATTGAGTGTGGGGCTGGGCAAGATCAAAGCGGCATCTGGGTCCAACCAGGAGACGGCACTAACATCCGCCAGCCGGCCCTGGACACGTGACTCCGCCTGCCAGTCGCCGCCGAAGAGGCTCTCGAAGCCGAGCATGACCTCCATGGACTTCCGCGAGCGACGGCGATCCCTGCGCCGCTGCTCCTCCTCGCTGGGCTTGGACTGGGCCAGCGCCTCGCAGTAGCGCACAAAGTCCAGGTCGATGTGGTAGCCATAGGGGCAGCAGTTGCAGCTGCGGACCGAGTGGTTCATCCCCAACGACTCGGGACTGGAGATGGAGCTGTTGGTGTTGCCGCCAGCCACCTGACGAGCTGCGAGAGATGGAGAAAAAAAGAGGGAGATGGGAATCAAAGGAATTCAAGATGTATCTAAATGTCACTATCAAGGTCAAGTCAGCAGCCGATTCTCGGTATTGGCGACCACATTCGAACAAAAGGTGTATCTGCGTCGCAGCCAGAGCCACACCTGCTCTTCGCCGCCAAACATGTTTCGGCTTTGGTAATCTGAGCGTCCACAAAGGCGCTCTTCTCGGAACGCAGTCGTCTCGGCTGTGTATCCGTAAGATAAATGCGTGCCTTGTTTATGTTTAATTGCGGCATATAATAACTAATTTGGTTAATTTAGATAAACCACTTTTGGCCAGCTGAATCACTTTGAATGGCATGTGCAGCCCGCAGCACTTTCAGATACAATATACATTCGTACGAGTGTGTATCTGCTCTGGCATTGATTGAAACAATTAGCAATCAAGGAAAATAATAATTAAATAATGATTCAAGCATTTGATGATTGCATTTAGCACAAGTTGAAGGACAAATTACGTAGTGGAAATAATTGTATCTTTAAATAAATGATTTTTTACTCGTTGGATGGATCACCTCACCACTAAGTTCCCTATGATATATTTATACATTTTTTATCTACAAGGTCTTTCGCATTTATCCCTCCCACTTTTCACTGACTTTCTTGGTCAACAACCGCCTCTGACTGAGGTTGGGGCTGCGGCCTCTTAGCCTCATACCAGAGCCACAAGACCCCACACCAGAACAGATTCCACAACATTTAAATGGTTACTTGGGTTTGCACTTAAAACATTTGAAATTCTTGCAGCTCAGCGGCAGACCTCCAATTCCAATTCGGATTGCGACCCACCAACGATAGCAAGTATCTAAGAGGCTAAGAAATATTTAAAAAATTCGTTCTACTCCCACCGCACGTCTACGCCCAACTGGGCGGTTAGGCGGTGTCATATTCTCACTATATTCATCATCATGCAGCAAATTAGACCCGATAAGATACGCGGCCATTTAGCATTGCTTATCAGGTCGAAGAGAGCGCACCCAGTTCGCGACTTTACGGCAGCGCCATCTCTTGGCGAACTACAATTAGTTCCGATCGAATCTCTCTGCCACTTTTCACTTTTCATTCACAAAAAGCAAACCAGACGACGGTGGGCGTTGGTCGTGGGCGTGGGCATGTCTTGGGAAAGTGTTGGCGCTGCACCACACGACGTATACGTGTTGGACCACGTTAAGAGACCGCATATTGATGAGCTTCAGCAGCCGTAATTAGCAGGCGGCTACAGGGCCATGGCCAAAGCTGTTCACCAGCTTAATTATCACCGATAGAGCCACACATCCACCCACTCAACCACTCAATCAGTGCCGCGTTTTTGGCATTCAATGGGATTTTGGCTTTGGTGGGCGTGCCGAGAATGCAGTTTGCATCCATATTAAGAGCATGTAGCTTTAATGTAGTACTGATTTGTTTAACACAAAGTTTAACTTTCACTTTGGCGTGTAATTGCAACTGCAAGTCTTTGAACTCAATCCGCAATCATTTCAAGTTAAATTTAAAGTTAACAACTTTATTTGCACACAATCTGTTATCCATGTAAGGGCGCCTACATAAATCGTATTCCGGCACCCGACTCACATAAAAATTAAGAAATTAGCCCAGCACTTAAGTTACGATCATGCTCAGGCCGAGCACGTAGCCGATGTTGGGTCTCCACATGTCCCACGTCCCATGCTCGATGTCCCAGTCGCTGTACCCGTTCCAATTATCATTATCATGATCGCTCTCCGGCGTATCGGTCTTCTGTAATGACTACATTTTCGCGTAGGCGTGCTACTGAATGATGCACGGATGCTGTCCGGCATACAAATGAACTCGACTTGTGAATGAAATTCGTAAAAAGCCCACCAAAAACCAAAGACATATATCTTCGATATGGGAATACACTGCCAAAATTGCTAAAAATATATCTTTAGATAGTCTTCCATTAGCCGATAGCTGGGATGCCTGCTTAGAAATCTGAGAAGATATTTATGGGGCCTTCGATCTGTCCATTTGTCATCCTGCCATAGTTCCATTCCGGAGAATTGAATTTCCGTCCATCTCAGATCTTTAAAACACATCGAAGATGAATTTCCATACCATAACAGGCATACCCTGGTCAAAGGGTATACAAAAATACCGAAACCAAACTGGTTGTTCGACTGACATGTCTACAATTTGCTAGTATGGCGGCTGGGGCTGGGGCTGGTGTTGCTACACAGGTAGGCGGCAGTGGAAGTTGCAGTCGCACTGGCAGTGTCTGCCAACGCTGTTCGATCTAATTGCATGCCCGAACCAAAAACACAACCAGATATATTGTAGCATAAATGAATAATGGCTATATTCATATTTGGCGTCTAAATGAAAATCAAGTGTTTTCGAGTTTGGAGAGATACGCCTCGCCCTCCTATAGATTTTTCTAACAATTTGTTTGTAATTCAATATTTAACAATTTCGAGTGTTTTTTATATCGCTTAGACTTTTTGAACTCATTCCCCATTCCTTCGGTTTATTTTCTCTTCAGACATTAGATTTTCCTTTTTATTTTCTTTAGAATGCTCCCCAGACGCGTCGCGGGGTATTCATTTCTTGACTTTTAATTACCCAATTAATGCTGGCCCTACCCTAGTCGAGTGCCTCCTGTGGCCATTGTAGCGGATGTTTCTGGTTTTATTTTTTATGATTCTTTGAACGTGTCATAAAGTTCGTGTGTGGCTAATGAGTGGATTTCGGCGGCCAGGTGACATTTACATTTCCCATTTTAATTGTCGCAATTAACGCCAGAGCCGAATGAGCGAATGGCACATGAGCTATCAACACGGGCCACGCCCACAGCCTGAGCTGTCACCTCACATCCGCCTGTCATAAATTGGCAAACGAGAAAGAGACCAAATTATTTGATATCGCGGTAAATATTTCAGTTTAAGCCCGAAACCAGTTTGGGTCTTGGCTTTGGGCTTAATTAAACGTCGCAGTCGGAGGATCGATCGGCTGGTGGAGCATGGGTCTTGCCAAAAGTGATTTCCATTAGGGAGTCGAAAGATATTTTCTTAGCCGCGGGCGTGGGTCGAATCGCGTCTGGACGTTGGAAAAGTGCGTTGCGGCGCCCAGTCCGAGTGATGCACTGACAAATTTGCCTTTTCGGCCAAGTTAAGTGTGTCTTTAACACTGTATCTGCAACACAGACCACAATTGTGGGTGTTGGCCTGGTCCGCACTGGCGGCTTTGTGCGGGCATCACGTTGACCCACATCCGATGTGGCTGTTGTTGTTGCCTGTAGAATGCCAGTCATGTGGGGGTCTAAGAAACGTTTCTAGCTTTAAAGCCGGGGCCCACGCCAGGTCTTAACTTACCATTTTCCTCAATGAAGGCGCGTTGACTTCGCAAAACCAGCGACCTGGAAAGACACAAATCGGACAAAAGAAATTCTTGTTAGGAAATTGGCAAATGGAAAAGCAAATAGTAATATCTAGAGCCAAAGAAAACGTAAACACATAGAGTTTATGGAGCTTAGGGCTAACCAAACAACCAGCGGCGAGTAAAGTCGCTTGCGAAACGCTAGGAAAACGCCCGGAAAGCGTTTCGCATCGCCTCGAGTCACAGTGCTTTGGCTGAGACAATTGTCATTTAAAAATAATTCAGTGCAGCACACACGG
This sequence comes from Drosophila miranda, assembly GCF_003369915.1. Taxonomy (NCBI): domain Eukaryota; kingdom Metazoa; phylum Arthropoda; class Insecta; order Diptera; family Drosophilidae; genus Drosophila; species Drosophila miranda. Next base: position 31,657,888 of record NW_022881614.1, read on the forward strand.
CAAAGGCACAGATACACTAGCAGATATAGACAAAAATACCCGAGTGGATGGATGGACAGGAGCCACACTTGCCGGAGGGAGGAAATTATAATAAAATATATCAAGCTGTCAGCGTTTTGAGTTCTTGTTGTCGCCCCCTTTGTTCGGTATTTGGAAACATCTTTGGAAATATGCGCGTGCTACAAAATCCACAATAATCTGTTTGCCATGCCATCGGAGGAGAGCAGGATACGACTCCACGGTATGGCCTCCCATATCCCATCCCCAGAACTCATTAGTGAACTTTGCTGCTCTTTCTTTCTCTTTCCGGGAAAATGTAACATTCGTGCTGCATTTTTCATTTTTTCACTTTGTTGGAAACGGAAACTGCAGTTATTTATAATTTGTTTGGGTCCACAAGGAACGGGGCACGGGGAACGGCGAATGGGGATCCAATCCAAAAATCCTCATGCAATTAGTCAATCCCCCCAAAACAGGAGAATGGCAATGTTTTGCCTTTAATTTTTGTGTAATATTTTATTAATTACCTGTCATGTTTTGCTGATATAAAAATAATACTACTTGTACATAAAGAATACCGAATGGAAAGCCGTCTTGCAATTTGCTGCCATATTTTTGAGTCATTTTTCATGTTTCCATCTTTTGGGCGAATTGAAAATTTATGTAAAATGAAAATTTATGCGTCATCTGATTTATGCGGCTGGTATGTTGTTGCATGAATGGAAAAGGCCTGACATGGACACACTCCCCCAACTCCACATCCCCATCCCCATCCCCATCTCAGTCCCAGTTGCCCCGGTGCATTCATGGGGAACGAGTTGCCGCATCGCGTTTTTTTGGGATTGCAGACCAAATTAATATGCGTGTTTATGATTATGATACACCCATCTTGTTGGGTTATTCCAATTCCTATTCCCCACCCTGCCTGGATCAGTTCGGTGCTGATGTCTAGCCACAATTTGTTGTGACTGTTCCTGGTTGAGCGTGGAGCGTTGTCATAATTATAAATTAAGATAATTGGCTTCGATTTTGTGGCAGACAAAGTTGTGGAGCTGGCTGCCAAATAATAAAAGTTTCATCTCCACTATAGTTCCCCCCGACTGGCCGGAATGGCCTGAACACACATCAGTCTCATATTTTTGGAGTATTTCCTCGATCACACCCTCCACACCGCCGCCACAAACCAAGCCATAATCAGAGATCGCTACCACGATTCTCCCACACTCGGCGTGTGAGTTGATCCCTTTTTTGGAGCTCTGATGATATCGATCTGGGCGGATCGGGTCGCATTATCATTACCTCCAGAAGCGCTTGTCTGCTTCCTGCTCGGTGGGCGTCAGGTTTCTTATCTTTTCGGCAAACTCTGACTCATTGTACTGCGGCTGGCTGGAGAGAATCATATCGCCGGCATACGTAATGTGCTAGTGGCATTTATTGGATGGCATTTAATTAGCATTTGGCTTCGCATTTCGCCTTTAATGCACCTATTTTTAGCTAATGGAAATTCTATGCCGAAATTAATTAACTTTAAGGCAACAGAACGATACGACACGACACGACACGACACACACTCGCTGCACTCTGGTTTAGTTCAGTTTTCGGCTGACTCAGAGCTGGACATTTTTAGTTGCCCGTACTTCGTTCAGATATACGTATTTTACGTCTTTTTGGTTGCTGGTTTCTGTGCGAGTTAGGCGCTCCGCGCTCGAAAATCGCCCGAATCGAACTGAATGAACTTAATGCTCTGTAACGCATGTCCCCCCTGTCCCCCTGTCCGCCTGTCCGTGTGTTTGTGTATATTTGTTTTGTGTAGGTCTCTCGCTGCATGGGTGTGCGTTGCCGTATCTTTTGTGTTTGTTTTGGTTGTCGACCATAAAAGAGCGGCGCACTGGCAATCACAGAACCCCAGCGAACCGATACCCAACGAGGGGGAACGTTGTGAGTTGCTGCGGACACCGCAACTCTACAGTTATACCCGATACTAAGTCAGTATGGCTCTCCTCCGGCAGACGCCGCTAATATTAAACGAGGCTACGCAGCGTAGCCACTGCAAATTGATTTGTTCCTTTTGGCTATAAAAATGATCTGATCTGATTCAGATTCAGCAATCTGATAGATATGATCATTATCTATGATTCTGCGTTTTTAGTTTTCTTGTATCCTCAATATTATGGATGCAACAGTTTTTCGTCCTTTGAAGAGGCGGAAGGGGGTGGGGTGAAATTTTGAGATATACGTTTTATAGTGAGATCTTACAGAAGTGCGGATACTAATTTTGGTTATTCTAGCGCTAATAGTCTCTGAGATTTGTGGATGCCCCAGATTTTCGGCCTTTACGGGGGCGGAAGGGAATGTGGCGAAATTTTGACATAAAACGGTCAAGGTCCGATATCACAGAAGTGTGGATACCAAATTTGGTTGCTCTAGCTCTTATGGGTTCTGAGATCCTTGAACTCATATTTTGCAATTGGCAAAGCCGACCATGAAACCTGTGTGTTAGAGAGAGACAGAGCGAGAAAGAATGAAATTGTTTTCTTGATTCTGGCTATAATAATGATACGATCTTGTTCAGATTTTGCACTCTAGAAGATATAGTCATCTTCTACGATTCTGCGTTTTAAGTTTTCTCGTATCGTCGAAATTGTGGATGCCACAGATTTTCAACCTTTGTGGGGGCGGAAGTGGGCGGGGCAAAGTTTTGAAATATTCTTGTAGCAGTGACATATCACAGAAGTCTGTATCCAAAACTCTTATAGTCTTTGAGCACTAGGCGCTGAAGGGGACGGACAGACGGACGGACAGACGGACAGACAGACATGGCTCAATCGACTCGGCTAATGATGCTGATCAAGAATATATATACTTTATGGGGTCGGAAACGATTCCTTCTGGACGTTACACACATCCACTTTTACCACAAATCTAATATACCCCAATACTCATTTTGAGTATCGGGTATAAAAAGCACAATGCCAAGTGGATTTCAGCTGTTGCTAGACTCAGACTCGGACTGAGACTCTGATTTGGGCCCGGGGCCAAGCCAAGCCGAGCTATCGATACGATAATTAATAAATATAAGTAAGTGACTGCTTAGTAGCCAGCCCCGAAACCAGTTCGCGCGAGTATCGTAACAAACCCGATTCCACACATGCCCGATAAGAGATACAAGTATCTCTGTGCGAGTATCCATCCGCTGTGTAGATACTTTTCGGTATGGGGGTGGGCTGTGGCTCAGCGTTCTGGCAGCGGAAGCATTTGCAATGATTGATGAAATTCGAAAGGTGTCGCCTCAGTGTCGCCTGCTGCCTGTCCGCCTGCCTGCCTGCCTGCCTGGCTCCTGATCTGTTTGATCTTCTAGCGATGGCATCATTATTTTACACGGAAGCTGGCTGGGAAAATATAGTTCCCATAGATGACGAGCTGAGGAAGACATCTCTGTGACATGTCAGCCATTAGGCAGAAGTTTATGGAGAGGATAATGGCCCAAGCTCCAAGACACCCAATGAATTCTATGGTCGAGTCGCGATTGCCGAAAGACCACTCAGTGGGCAGCTCAAGCCCTTGGATCGTCGAGGGAAAACCCATCAATAAAGCATTTACTGATGAATTCCATTGAGAGAAGCGTGGGCAAGACCCTCCGGCAAGTAGAAATCTATTACGCATAAATAATTGCAGCAATTTATTTCGACATTTGAGCAATGAGCGAATCCAATAACGCTTAATTAAAAGCCGCGAAGACCACTGGCTCCAACCGCTGGCTAAAACAGAAAACTTGTTTATGAATTCGTAGATACGAGTATGAATGGCAGAAAAGAGTTCGCCAGAAACCGAAACCGGCTCACTTAACTAAAGTTGAATTTTTGTTCAAAAGCCCCAAAACGAAGTCGCGATTGAAATAGAGCATGAAATTTTGTATACAATATTCATATTTCCATAGAAAACGACTAAATGAAAATCAAGTGTTTTCGAGTTTGGAGAGATACGCCTCGCCCTCCTATAGATTTTTCTAACATTTTGTTTGTAATTCAATATTTAACAATTTCGAGTGTTTTTTATATCGCTTAGACTTTTTGAACTCATTCCCCATTCCTTCGGTTTATTTTCTCTTCAGACATTAGATTTTCCTTTTTATTTTCTTTAGAATGCTCCCCAGACGCGTCGCGGGGTATTCATTTCTTGACTTTTAATTACCCAATTAATGCTGGCCCTACCCTAGTAGGTTTTATTTTTTATGATTCTTTGAACGTGTCATAAAGTTCGTGTGTGGCTAATGAGTGGATTTCGGCGGCCAGGTGACATTTACATTTCCCATTTTAATTGTCGCAATTAACGCCAGAGCCGAATGAGCGAATGGCACATGAGCTATCAACACGGGCCACGCCCACAGCCTGAGCTGTCACCTCACATCCGCCTGTCATAAATTGGCAAACGAGAAAGAGACCAAATTATTTGATATCGCGGTAAATATTTCAGTTTAAGCCCGAAACCAGTTTGGGTCTTGGCTTTGGGCTTAATTAAACGTCGCAGTCGGAGGATCGATCGGCTGGTGGAGCATGGGTCTTGCCAAAAGTGATTTCCATTAGGGAGTCGAAAGATATTTTCTTAGCCGCGGGCGTGGGTCGAATCGCGTCTGGACGTTGGAAAAGTGCGTTGCGGCGCCCATTCCGAGTGATGCAGTGACAAATTTGCCTTTTCGGCCAAGTTAAGTGTGTCTTTAACACTGTATCTGCAACACAGACCACAATTGTGGGTGTTGGCCTGGTCCGCACTGGCGGCTTTGTGCGGGCATCACGTTGACCCACATCCGATGTGGCTGTTGTTGTTGCCTGTAGAATGCCAGTCATGTGGGGGTCTTAGAAACGTTTCTAGCTTTAAAGCCGGGGCCCACGCCAGGTCTTAACTTACCATTTTCCTCAATGAAGGCGCGTTGACTTCGCAAAACCAGCGACCTGGAAAGACACAAATCGGACAAAAGAAATTCTTGTTAGGAAATTGGCAAATGGAAAAGCAAATAGTAATATCTAGAGCCAAAGAAAACGTAAACACATAGAGTTTATGGAGCTTAGGGCTAACCAAACAACCAGCGGCGAGTAAAGTCGCTTGCGAAACGCTAGGAAAACGCCCGGAAAGCGTTTCGCATCGCCTCGAGTCACAGTGCTTTGGCTGAGACAATTGTCATTTAAAAATAATTCAGTGCAGCACACACACGACACAGAATGCGGCAAAGGCACAGATACACTAGCAGATATAGACAAAAATACCCGAGTGGATGGATGGACAGGAGCCACACTTGCCGGAGGGAGGAAATTATAATAAAATATATCAAGCTGTCAGCGTTTTGAGTTCTTGTTGTCGCCCCCTTTGTTCGGTATTTGGAAACATCTTTGGAAATATGCGCGTGCTACAAAATCCACAATAATCTGTTTGCCATGCCATCGGAGGAGAGCAGGATACGACTCCACGGTATGGCCTCCCATATCCCATCCCCAGAACTCATTAGTGAACTTTGCTGCTCTTTCTTTCTCTTTCCGGGAAAATGTAACATTCGTGCTGCATTTTTCATTTTTTCACTTTGTTGGAAACGGAAACTGCAGTTATTTATAATTTGTTTGGGTCCACAAGGAACGGGGCACGGGGAACGGCGAATGGGGATCCAATCCAAAAATCCTCATGCAATTAGTCAATCCCCCAAAACAGGAGAATGGCAATGTTTTGCCTTTAATTTTTGTGTAATATTTTATTAATTACCTGTCATGTTTTGCTGATATAAAAATAATACTACTTGTACATAAAGAATACCGAATGGAAAGCCGTCTTGCAATTTGCTGCCATATTTTTGAGTCATTTTTCATGTTTCCATCTTTTGGGCGAATTGAAAATTTATGTAAAATGAAAATTTATGCGTCATCTGATTTATGCGGCTGGTATGTTGTTGCATGAATGGAAAAGGCCTGACATGGACACACTCCCCCAACTCCACATCCCCATCCCCATCCCCATCTCAGTCCCAGTTGCCCCGGTGCATTCATGGGGAACGAGTTGCCGCATCGCGTTTTTTTGGGATTGCAGACCAAATTAATATGCGTGTTTATGATTATGATACACCCATCTTGTTGGGTTATTCCAATTCCTATTCCCCACCCTGCCTGGATCAGTTCGGTGCTGATGTCTAGCCACAATTTGTTGTGACTGTTCCTGGTTGAGCGTGGAGCGTTGTCATAATTATAAATTAAGATAATTGGCTTCGATTTTGTGGCAGACAAAGTTGTGGAGCTGGCTGCCAAATAATAAAAGTTTCATCTCCACTATAGTTCCCCCCGACTGGCCGGAATGGCCTGAACACACATCAGTCTCATATTTTTGGAGTATTTCCTCGATCACACCCTCCACACCGCCGCCACAAACCAAGCCATAATCAGAGATCGCTACCACGATTCTCCCACACTCGGCGTGTGAGTTGATCCCTTTTTTGGAGCTCTGATGATATCGATCTGGGCGGATCGGGTCGCATTATCATTACCTCCAGAAGCGCTTGTCTGCTTCCTGCTCGGTGGGCGTCAGGTTTCTTATCTTTTCGGCAAACTCTGACTCATTGTACTGCGGCTGGCTGGAGAGAATCATATCGCCGGCATACGTAATGTGCTAGTGGCATTTATTGGATGGCATTTAATTAGCATTTGGCTTCGCATTTCGCCTTTAATGCACCTATTTTTAGCTAATGGAAATTCTATGCCGAAATTAATTAACTTTAAGGCAACAGAACGATACGACACGACACGACACGACACACACTCGCTGCACTCTGGTTTAGTTCAGTTTTCGGCTGACTCAGAGCTGGACATTTTTAGTTGCCCGTACTTCGTTCAGATATACGTATTTTACGTCTTTTTGGTTGCTGGTTTCTGTGCGAGTTAGGCGCTCCGCGCTCGAAAATCGCCCGAATCGAACTGAATGAACTTTATGCTCTGTAACGCATGTCCCCCCTGTCCCCCTGTCCGCCTGTCCGTGTGTTTGTGTATATTTGTTTTGTGTAGGTCTCTCGCTGCATGGGTGTGCGTTGCCGTATCTTTTGTGTTTGTTTTGGTTGTCGACCATAAAAGAGCGGCGCACTGGCAATCACAGAACCCCAGCGAACCGATACCCAACGAGGGGGAACGTTGTGAGTTGCTGCGGACACCGCAACTCTACAGTTATACCCGATACTAAGTCAGTATGGCTCTCCTCCGGCAGACGCCGCTAATATTAAACGAGGCTACGCAGCGTAGCCACTGCAAATTGATTTGTTCCTTTTGGCTATAAAAATGATCTGATCTGATTCAGATTCAGCAATCTGATAGATATGATCATTATCTATGATTCTGCGTTTTTAGTTTTCTTGTATCCTCAATATTATGGATGCAACAGTTTTTCGTCCTTTGTAGAGGCGGAAAGGGGTGGGGTGAAATTTTGAGATATACGTTTTATAGTGAGATCTTACAGAAAAGCGGATACTAATTTTGGTTATTCTAGCGCTAATAGTCTCTGAGATTTGTGGATGCCCCAGATTTTCGGCCTTTACGGGGGCGGAAGGGAATGTGGCGAAATTTTGACATAAAACGGTCAAGGTCCGATATCACAGAAGTGTGGATACCAAATTTGGTTGCTCTAGCTCTTATGGGTTCTGAGATCCTTGAACTCATATTTTGCAATTGGCAAAGCCGACCATGAAACCTGTGTGTTAGAGAGAGACAGAGCGAGAAAGAATGAAATTGTTTTCTTGATTCTGGCTATAATAATGATACGATCTTGTTCAGATTTTGCACTCTAGAAGATATAGTCATCTTCTACGATTCTGCGTTTTAAGTTTTCTCGTATCGTCGAAATTGTGGATGCCACAGATTTTCAACCTTTGTGGGGGCGGAAGTGGGCGGGGCAAAGTTTTGAAATATTCTTGTAGCAGTGACATATCACAGAAGTCTGTATCCAAAACTCTTATAGTCTTTGAGCACTAGGCGCTGAAGGGGACGGACAGACGGACGGACAGACGGACAGACAGACATGGCTCAATCGACTCGGCTAATGATGCTGATCAAGAATATATATACTTTATGGGGTCGGAAACGATTCCTTCTGGACGTTACACACATCCACTCTTACCACAAATCTAATATACCCCAATACTCATTTTGAGCATCGGGTGTAAAAAGCACAATGCCAAGTGGATTTCAGCTGTTGCTAGACTCAGACTCGGACTGAGACTCTGATTTGGGCCCGGGCCAAGCCAAGCCGAGCTATCGATACGATAATTAATAAATATAAGTAAGTGACTGCTTAGTAGCCAGCCCCCGAAACCAGTTCGCGCGAGTATCGTAACAAACCCGATTCCACACATGCCCGATAAGAGATACAAGTATCTCTGTGCGAGTATCCATCCGCTGTGTAGATACTTTTCGGTATGGGGGTGGGCTGTGGCTCAGCGTTCTGGCAGCGGAAGCATTTGCAATGATTGATGAAATTCGAAAGGTGTCGCCTCAGTGTCGCCTGCTGCCTGTCCGCCTGCCTGCCTGCCTGCCTGGCTCCTGATCTGTTTGATCTTCTAGCGATGGCATCATTATTTTACACGGAAGCTGGCTGGGAAAATATAGTTCCCATAGATGACGAGCTGAGGAAGACATCTCTGTGACATGTCAGCCATTAGGCAGAAGTTTATGGAGAGGATAATGGCCCAAGCTCCAAGACACCCAATGAATTCTATGGTCGAGTCGCGATTGCCGAAAGACCACTCAGTGGGCAGCTCAAGCCCTTGGATCGTCGAGGGAAAACCCATCAATAAAGCATTTACTGATGAATTCCATTGAGAGAAGCGTGGGCAAGACCCTCCGGCAAGTAGAAATCTATTGGGTGTGACGCATAAATAATTGCAGCAATTTATTTCGACATTTGAGCAATGAGCGAATCCAATAACGCTTAATTAAAAGCCGCGAAGACCACTGGCTCCAACCGCTGGCTAAAACAGAAAACTTGTTTATGAATTCGTAGATACGAGTATGAATGGCAGAAAAAAGTTCGCCAGAAACCGAAACCGGCTCACTTAACTAAAGTTGAATTTTTGTTCAAAAGCCCCAAAACGAAGTCGCGATTGAAATAGAGCATGAAATTTTGTATACAATATTCATATTTCCATAGAAAACGACTAAATGAAAATCAAGTGTTTTCGAGTTTGGAGAGATACGCCTCGCCCTCCTATAGATTTTTCTAACATTTTGTTTGTAATTCAATATTTAACAATTTCGAGTGTTTTTTATATCGCTTAGACTTTTTGAACTCATTCCCCATTCCTTCGGTTTATTTTCTCTTCAGACATTAGATTTTCCTTTTTATTTTCTTTAGAATGCTCCCCAGACGCGTCGCGGGGTATTCATTTCTTGACTTTTAATTACCCAATTAATGCTGGCCCTACCCTAGTCGAGTGCCTCCTGTGGCCATTGTAGCGGATGTTTCTGGTTTTATTTTTTATGATTCTTTGAACGTGTCATAAAGTTCGTGTGTGGCTAATGAGTGGATTTCGGCGGCCAGGTGACATTTACATTTCCCATTTTAATTGTCGCAATTAACGCCAGAGCCGAATGAGCGAATGGCACATGAGCTATCAACACGGGCCACGCCCACAGCCTGAGCTGTCACCTCACATCCGCCTGTCATAAATTGGCAAACGAGAAAGAGACCAAATTATTTCATACCGCGGTAAATATTTCAGTTTAAGCCCGAAACCAGTTTGTGTCTTGCCTTTGGGCTTAATTAAACGTCGCAGTCGGAGGATCGATCGGCTGGTGGAGCATGGGTCTTGCCAAAAGTGATTTCCATTAGGGAGTCGAAAGATATTTTCTTAGCCGCGGGCGTGGGTCGAATCGCGTCTGGACGTTGGAAAAGTGCGTTGCGGCGCCCAGTCCGAGTGATGCAGTGACAAATTTGCCTTTTCGGCCAAGTTAAGTGTGTCTTTAACACTGTATCTGCAACACAGACCACAATTGTGGGTGTTGGCCTGGTCCGCACTGGCGGCCTTGTGCGGGCATCACGTTGACCCACATCCGATGTGGCTGTTGTTGTTGCCTGTAGAATGCCAGTCATGTGGGGGTCTAAGAAACGTTTCTAGCTTTAAAGCCGGGGCCCACGCCAGGTCTTAACTTACCATTTTCCTCAATGAAGGCGCGTTGACTTCGCAAAACCAGCGACCTGGAAAGACACAAATCGGACAAAAGAAATTCTTGTTAGGAAATTGGCAAATGGAAAAGCAAATAGTAATATCTAGAGCCAAAGAAAACGTAAACACATAGAGTTTATGGAGCTTAGGGCTAACCAAACAACCAGCGGCGAGTAAAGTCGCTTGCGAAACGCTAGGAAAACGCCCGGAAAGCGTTTCGCATCGCCTCGAGTCACAGTGCTTTGGCTGAGACAATTGTCATTTAAAAATAATTCAGTGCAGCACACACACGACACAGAATGCGGCAAAGGCACAGATACACTAGCAGATATAGACAAAAATACCCGAGTGGATGGATGGACAGGAGCCACCCTTGCCGGAGGGAGGAAATTATAATAAAATATATCAAGCTGTCAGCGTTTTGAGTTCTTGTTGTCGCCCCCTTTGTTCGGTATTTGGAAACATCTTTGGAAATATGCGCGTGCTACAAAATCCACAATAATCTGTTTGCCATGCCATCGGAGGAGAGCAGGATACGACTCCACGGTATGGCATCCCATATCCCATCCCCAGAACTCATTAGTGAACTTTGCTGCTCTTTCTTTCTCTTTCCGTTGGAAACGGAAACTGCAGTTATTTATAATTTGTTTGGGTCCACAAGGAACGGGGCACGGGGAACGGCGAATGGGGATCCAATCCAAAAATCCTCATGCAATTAGCCAATCCCCCCAAAACAGGAGAATGGCAATGTTTTGCCTTTAATTTTTGTGTAATATTTTATTAATTACCTGTCATGTTTTGCTGATATAAAAATAATACTACTTGTACATAAAGAATACCGAATGGAAAGCCGTCTTGCAATTTGCTGACATATTTTTGAGTCATTTTTCATGTTTCCATCTTTTGGGCGAATTGAAAATTTATGTAAAATGAAAATTTATGCGTCATCTGATTTATGCGGCTGGTATGTTGTTGCATGAATGGAAAAGGCCTGACATGTACACACTCCCCCAACTCCACATCCCCATCCCTATCCCCATCTCAGTCCCAGTTGCCCCGGTGCATTCATGGGGAACGAGTTGCCGCATCGCGTTTTTTTGGGATTGCAGACCAAATTAATATGCGTGTTTATGATTATGATACACCCATCTTGTTGGGTTATTCCAATTCCTATTCCCCACCCTGCCTGGATCAGTTCGGTGCTGATGTCTAGCCACAATTTGTTGTGACTGTTCCTGGTTGAGCGTGGAGCGTTGTCATAATTATAAATTAAGATAATTGGCTTCGATTTTGTGGCAGACAAAGTTGTGGAGCTGGCTGCCAAATAATAAAAGTTTCATCTCCACTATAGTTCCCCCCGACTGGCCGGAATGGCCTGAACACACATGAGTCTCATATTTTTGGAGTATTTCCTCGATCACACCCTCCACACCGCCGCCACAAACCAAGCCATAATCAGAGATCGCTACCACGATTCTCCCACACTCGGCGTGTGAGTTGATCCCTTTTTTGGAGCTCTGATGATATCGATCTGGGCGGATCGGGTCGCATTATCATTACCTCCAGAAGCGCTTGACTGCTTCCTGCTCGGTGGGCGTCAGGTTTCTTATCTTTTCGGCAAACTCTGACTCATTGTACTGCGGCTGGCTGGAGAGAATCATATCGCCGGCATACGTAATGTGCTAGTGGCATTTATTGGATGGCATTTAATTAGCATTTGGCTTCGCATTTCGCCTTTAATGCACCTATTTTTAGCTAATGGAAATTCTATGCCGAAATTAATTAACTTTAAGGCAACAGAACGATACGACACGACACGACACACACTCGCTGCACTCTGGTTTAGTTCAGTTTTCGGCTGACTCAGAGCTGGACATTTTTAGTTGCCCGTACTTCGTTCAGATATACGTATTTTACGTCTTTTTGGTTGCTGGTTTCTGTGCGAGTTAGGCGCTCCGCGCTCGAAAATCGCCCGAATCGAACTGAATGAACTTTATGCTCTGTAACGCATGTCCCCCCTGTCCCCCTGTCCACCTGTCCGTGTGTTTGTGTATATTTGTTTTGTGTAGGTCTCTCGCTGCATGGGTGTGCGTTGCCGTATCTTTTGTGTTTGTTTTGGTTGTCGACCATAAAAGAGCGGCGCACTGGCAATCACAGAACCCCAGCGAACCGATACCCAACGAGGGGGAACGTTGTGAGTTGCTGCGGACACCGCAACTCTACAGTTATACCCGATACTAAGTCAGTATGGCTCTCCTCCGGCAGACGCCGCTAATATTAAACGAGGCTACGCAGCGTAGCCACTGCAAATTGATTTGTTCCTTTTGGCTATAAAAATGATCTGATCTGATTCAGATTCAGCAATCTGATAGATATGATCATTATCTATGATTCTGCGTTTTTAGTTTTCTTGTATCCTCAATATTATGGATGCAACAGTTTTTCGTCCTTTGTAGAGGCGGAAAGGGGTGAGGTGAAATTTTGAGATATACGTTTTATAGTGAGATCTTACAGAAGTGCGAATACTAATTTTGGTTATTCTAGCGCTAATAGTCTCTGAGATTTGTGGATGCCCCAGATTTTCGGCCTTTACGGGGGCGGAAGGGAATGTGGCGAAATTTTGACATAAAACGGTCAAGGTCCGATATCACAGAAGTGTGGATACCAAATTTGGTTGCTCTAGCTCTTATGGGTTCTGAGATCCTTGAACTCATATTTTGCAATTGGCAAAGCCGACCATGAAACCTGTGTGTTAGAGAGAGACAGAGCGAGAAAGAATGAAATTGTTTTCTTGATTCTGGCTATAATAATGATACGATCTTGTTCAGATTTTGCACTCTAGAAGATATAGTCATCTTCTACGATTCTGCGTTTTAAGTTTTCTCGTATCGTCGAAATTGTGGATGCCACAGATTTTCAACCTTTGTGGGGGCGGAAGTGGGCGGGGCAAAGTTTTGAAATATTCTTGTAGCAGTGACATATCACAGAAGTCTGTATCCAAAACTCTTATAGTCTTTGAGCACTAGGCGCTGAAGGGGACGGACAGACGGACGGACAGACGGACAGACAGACATGGCTCAATCGACTCGGCTAATGATGCTGATCAAGAATATATATACTTTATGGGGTCGGAAACGATTCCTTCTGGACGTTACACACATCCACTTTTACCACAAATCTAATATACCCCAATACTCATTTTGAGTATCGGGTATAAAAAGCACAATGCCAAGTGGATTTTAGCTGTTGCTAGACTCAGACTCGGACTGAGACTCTGATTTGGGCCCGGGGCCAAGCCAAGCCGAGCTATCGATACGATAATTAATAAATATAAGTAAGTGGCTGCTTAGTAGCCAGCCCCGAAACCAGTTCGCGCGAGTATCGTAACAAACCCGATTCCACACATGCCCGATAAGAGATACAAGTATCTCTGTGCGAGTATCCATCCGCTGTGTAGATACTTTTCGGTATGGGGGTGGGCTGTGGCTCAGCGTTCTGGCAGCGGAAGCATTTGCAATGATTGATGAAATTCGAAAGGTGTCGCCTCAGTGTCGCCTGCTGCCTGTCCGCCTGCCTGCCTGCCTGCCTGGCTCCTGATCTGTTTGATCTTTTAGCGATGGCATCATTATTTTACACGGAAGCTGGCTGGGAAAATATAGTTCCCATAGATGACGAGCTGAGGAAGACATCTCTGTGACATGTCAGCCATTAGGCAGAAGTTTATGGAGAGGATAATGGCCCAAGCTCCAAGACACCCAATGAATTCTATGGTCGAGTCGCGATTGCCGAAAGACCACTCAGTGGGCAGCTCAAGCCCTTGGATCGTCGAGGGAAAACCCATCAATAAAGCATTTACTGATGAATTCCATTGAGAGAAGCGTGGGCAAGACCCTCCGGCAAGTAGAAATCTATTGGGTGTGACGCATAAATAATTGCAGCAATTTATTTCGACATTTGAGCAATGAGCGAATCCAATAACGCTTAATTAAAAGCCGCGAAGACCACTGGCTCCAACCGCTGGCTAAAACAGAAAACTTGTTTATGAATTCGTAGATACGAGTATGAATGGCAGAAAAGAGTTCGCAAGAAACCGAAACCGGCTCACTTAACTAAAGTTAAATTTTTGTTCAAAAGCCCCAAAACGAAATCGCCTCAGCCCCTGCGATTGAAATAGAGCATGAAATTTTGTATACAATATTCATATTTCCATAGAAAACAGATGAACGGAGGAATTAACATAAATTACAAAATCAATGCCCAGAGGAAATACTAATTATGAAATAAAAATATCATTTCATGGACTGGCACTCGGAGTTCAATAGACGACCGCCTGATAGGCAGGCAGGCGGCTTGACATCGATGCCTGCCCCGTAAGACGGCAATTGTGTAAATAATAATCAATTGATGATTGTTTTCAACGGAGTAAACATTTAATTAAGCTTACAATTTGAATAAACAATTTGATTATAGAATAGTAGTACTTACATATGTACAGATTGTATGTATGTTCAGTTCATGTGACGATGGGTTTTGGAAATCAGACAGAACTTTCCTGATGCTCCGCCTAATTTCTGCTTTACTCTTACCCCAATGGATTTGGCTCATTGATTGCCCATCCACCCAGCAAACCAACTAACGTGCCTTTTGCGAGAGTTCCGCAAAATGCTCGCAAACGAGCTCGCAAGCGAGCTTGTGTACGAGCGATATGGTTTTGTGTCGCAAAACGCTCGCAAACGAGCTCGCAAGCGAGCCAAAAATGAGCACTACTTCTTGTGTCGCAAAACGCTCGCAAACGAGCTCGCGAGCGGGAGTTTTACAATAGGAAAGTGCGCTTCGACTGTGTTGCCGGTCGAAAGCCAAAAAAAAAGCAAGCCTTCGTGTGCCTTCGGTCCGGCAATTCTCCTTCGGCTTTGTATTCACGTCTCGACAGATGACGTGTCGCCAGATTGGTGGTCGAAAAGTCATTCGGGTTTTTCTTTTTTTACATGTGTCGAGCATTAGAAACAAGTGCAAATAAAGCGTGCGTTCCTTGCGCCGTCATTTCAATTATTTTCGTCGAACTGTGCAGTGCTAAGTTAAAAATCTCTACCATCTCTTACGCATTTAAAAGAAATTTCTGCCAATCGGTAAGTACATTATTAATAAAAGAAATAAAATGTCTTACAAAAGAAAAAGCCGAACATATATCGAACATGTAATTCCCCAATTTTTAATATATTTTATATTTTCTTCAGATGCATTTAAACAGAAGTTTGCGCTCGACGATCAGGATTTCGACCATACAACTCAAAAATATTTCCAGTATGCTCAGGAACGGAAGGCCAGATTGGAAAAAAGTGATGCAAAAAAACTTAAATTTTAGTACATAGTTCATACATATTACATACATACATTAAATTCATTTCATATTACAGTTTAAAAATATTTTTTATTACGGATCAAAATGGGAACGGGTCAAAAAAAAACTCTCGCAAAAACTATTTCTTGCGAGCCTTTTGCGACATCGTTTGCGAGCCTTTTGCGATATCATTTATGATAGCTCGCAAAGGAATCATTTGTGAGCCTTTTGCGATATCATTTATGAGTCTTTTTATACCCGATACTCAAAATGAGTATTGGGGTATATTAGATTTGTGGTAAAAGTGGATGTGTGTAACGTCCAGAAGGAATCGTTTCCGACCCCATAAAGTTTATATATTCTTGATCAGCATCAATAGCCGAGTCGATTGAGCCCTGTCTGTCTGTCCGTCTGTCCGTCCGTCCGTCCGTCCGTCCGTCCGTCCCCTTCAGCGCCTAGTGCTCAAAGACTATAAGAGCTAGAGCAACGATGTTTTGGATCCAGACTTCTGTGATATGTCACTGCTACAAAAATATTTCAAAACTTCGCCCCGCCCACTTCCGCCCCCACAAAGGACGAAAATCTGTGGCATCCACAATTTTAAAGATATGAGAAAACCAAAAACGTAGAATTGTAGAGAATGACCATATCTTTAAGACTGCGGAATCTGAATTGGACCGTATTATTATTATAGCCAGCATCAAGAAAACAATTTCATTCTTTCTCGCTCTGTCTCTCTCTAACACACAGGTTTCATGGTCGGTTTTGCCAATTGCAAAATATGAGTTCAAGGATCTCAGAACCCATAAGAGCTAGAGCAACCAAATTTGGTATCCACACTCCTGTGATATCGGACCTTGACCACACCCCCTTCCGCCCCCGCAAAGGACGAAAATCTGGGGCATCCACAAATCTCAGAGACTATTAACGCTAGAGTAACCAAAATTAGTATCCGCACTCCTGTTAGATCTCACTATAAAACGTATATCTCAAAATTTCGTCCTTCCCCCTTCCGCCCACATAAAGGCCGAAAATCTGTTGCATCCACAATATTGCAGATTCGAGAAAACTAAAAGCGCAGAATCATAGATAACGACCATATCTATTTGATTGCTGAATCTGGATCAGATCGGATCATTTTTCTAGCATAAGCAAGAAATCAATTTGCAGTGGCTACGCAGCGCCCGACGTCACGCTCAGACTGATTTTCTGTCTCTCTCGCACGCACTCTTTGTCGTGTCGTTCAATATTAGCGGCGTCTGCCGGAGGAGAGCCATACTGACTAAGTATCGGATATAACTGTAGAGTTGCGGTGTCCGCAGCAACTCACAAGGTTCCCCCTCGTTTGATACTGCAATGGGCTCGAACAAAATATTTCTTTTGATATTATTTTATATCAAAAACGACTCATAAATGATATCGCAAAAGGCTCACAAATGATATAGCAAAAGGCTCATAATCAGAGATCGCTACCACGATTCTCCCACACTCGGCGTGGGAGTTGATCCCTTTTTTGGAGCTCTGATGATATCGATCTGGGCGGATCGGGTCGCATTATCATTACCTCCAGAAGCGCTTGACTGCTTCCTGCTCGGTGGGCGTCAGGTTTCTTATCTTTTCGGCAAACTCTGACTCATTGTACTGCGGCTGGCTGGAGAGAATCATATCGCCGGCATACGTAATGTGCTAGTGGCATTTATTGGATGGCATTTAATTAGCATTTGGCTTCGCATTTCGCCTTTAATGCACCTATTTTTAGCTAATGGAAATTCTATGCCGAAATTAATTAACTTTAAGGCAACAGAACGATACGACACGACACGACACGACACACACTCGCTGCACTCTGGTTTAGTTCAGTTTTCGGCTGACTCAGAGCTGGACATTTTTAGTTGCCCGTACTTCGTTCAGATATACGTATTTTACGTCTTTTTGGTTGCTGGTTTCTGTGCGAGTTAGGCGCTCCGCGCTCGAAAATCGCCCGAATCGAACTGAATGAACTTTATGCTCAGTAACGCATGTCCCCCCTGTCCCCCTGTCAGCTGTCCGTGTGTTTGTGTGTATTTGTTTTGTGTAGGTCTCTCGCTGCATGGGTGTGCGTTGCCGTATCTTTTGTGTTTGTTTTGGTTGTCGACCATAAAAGAGCGGCGCACTGGCAATCACAGAACCCCAGCGAACCGATACCCAACGAGGGGGAACGTTGTGAGTTGCTGCGGACACCGCAACTCTACAGTTATACCCGATACTAAGTCAGTATGGCTCTCCTCCGGCAGACGCCGCTAATATTAAACGAGGCTACGCAGCGTAGCCACTGCAAATTGATTTGTTCCTTTTGGCTATAAAAATGATCTGATCTGATTCAGATTCAGCAATCTGATAGATATGATCATTATCTATGATTCTGCGTTTTTAGTTTTCTTGTATCCTCAATATTATGGATGCAACATTTTTTCGTCCTTTGTAGAGGCGGAAAAGGGTTGGGTGAAATTTTGAGATATACGTTTTATAGTGAGATCTTACAGAAAAGCGGATACTAATTTTGGTTATTCTAGCGCTAATAGTCTCTGAGATTTGTGGATGCCCCAGATTTTCGGCCTTTACGGGGGCGGAAGGGGATGTGGCGAAATTTTGACATAAAACGGTCAAGGTCCGATATCACAGAAGTGTGGATACCAAATTTGGTTGCTCTAGCTCTTATGGGTTCTGAGATCCTTGAACTCATATTTTGCAATTGGCAAAGCCGACCATGAAATCTGTGTGTTAGAGAGAGACAGAGCGAGAAAGAATGAAATTGTTTTCTTGATTCTGGCTATAATAATGACACGATCTTGTTCAGATTTTGCACTCTAGAAGATATAGTCATCTTCTACGATTCTGCGTTTTAAGTTTTCTCGTATCGTCGAAATTGTGGATGCCACAGATTTTCAACCTTTGTGGGGGCGGAAGTGGGCGGGGCAAAGTTTTGAAATATTCTTGTAGCAGTGACATATCACAGAAGTCTGGATCCAAAACTCTTATAGTCTTTGAGCACTAGGCGCTGAAGGGGACGGACAGACGGACGGACAGACGGACAGACAGACATGGCTCAATCGACTCGGCTAATGATGCTGATCAAGAATATATATACTTTATGGGGTCGGAAACGATTCCTTCTGGACGTTACACACATCCACTTTTACCACAAATCTAATATACCCCAATACTCATTTTGAGTATCGGGTATAAAAAGCACAATGCCAAGTGGGTTTCAGCTGTTGCTAGACTCAGACTCGGACTGAGACTCTGATTTGGGCCCGGGGCCAAGCCAAGCCGAGCTATCGATACGATAATTAATAAATATAAGTAAGTGACTGCTTAGCAGCCAGCCCCGAAACCAGTTCGCGCGAGTATCGTAACAAACCCGATTCCACACATGCCCGATAAGAGATACAAGTATCTCTGTGCGAGTATCCATCCGCTGTGTAGATACTTTTCGGTATGGGGGTGGGCTGTGGCTCAGCGTTCTGGCAGCGGAAGCATTTGCAATGATTGATGAAATTCGAAAGGTGTCGCCTCAGTGTCGCCTGCTGCCTGTCCGCCTGCCTGCCTGCCTGCCTGCCTGCCTGGCTCCTGATCTGTTTGATCTTCTAGCGATGGCATCATTATTTTACACGGAAGCTGGCTGGGAAAATATAGTTCCCATAGATGACGAGCTGAGGAAGACATCTCTGTGACATGTCAGCCATTAGGCAGAAGTCTATGGAGAGGATAATGGCCCAAGCTCCAAGACACCCAATGAATTCTATGGTCGAGTCGCGATTGCCGAAAGACCACTCAGTGGGCAGCTCAAGCCCTTGGATCGTCGAGGGAAAACCCATCAATAAAGCATTTACTGATGAATTCCATTGAGAGAAGCGTGGGCAAGACCCTCCGGCAAGTAGAAATCTATTGGGTGTGACGCATAAATAATTGCAGCAATTTATTTCGACATTTGAGCAATGAGCGAATCCAATAACGCTTAATTAAAAGCCGCGAAGACCACTGGCTCCAACCGCTGGCTAAAACAGAAAACTTGTTTATGAATTCGTAGATACGAGTATGAATGGCAGAAAAGAGTTCGCCAGAAACCGAAACCGGCTCACTTAACTAAAGTTGAATTTTTGTTCAAAAGCCCCAAAACGCAGTCGCCTCTGCCCCTGCGATTGAAATAGAGCATGAAATTTTGTATACAATATTCATATTTCCATAGAAAACAGATGAACGGAGGAATTAACATAAATTACAAAATCAATGCCCAGAGGAAATACTAATTATGAAATAAAAATATCATTTCATGGACTGGCACTCGGAGTTCAATAGACGACCGCCTGATAGGCAGGCAGGCGGCTTGACATCGATGCCTGCCCCGTAAGACGGCAATTGTGTAAATAATAATCAATTGATGATTGTTTTCAACGGAGTAAACATTTAATTAAGCTTACAATTTGAATAAACAATTTGATTATAGAATAGTAGTACTTACATATGTACAGATTGTATGTATGTTCAGTTCATGTGACGATGGGTTTTGGAAATCAGACAGAACTTTCCTGATGCTCCGCCTAATTTCTGCTTTACTCTTATCCCAATGGATTTGGCTCATTGATTGCCCATCCACCCAGCAAACTAACTAACGTGCCTTTTGCGAGAGTTCCGCAAAATGCTCGCAAACGAGCTCGCAAGCGAGCTTGTGTACGAGCGATATGGTTTTGTGTCGCAAAACGCTCGCAAACGAGCTCGCAAGCGAGCCAAAAATGAGCACTACTTCTTGTGTCGCAAAACGCTCGCAAACGAGCTCGCGAGCGGGAGTTTTACAATAGGAAAGTGCGCTTCGACCGTGTTGCCGGTCGAAAGCCAAAAAAAAAGCAAGCCTTCGTGTGCCTTCGGTCCGGCAATTCTCCTTCGGCTTTGTATTCACGTCTCGACAGATGACGTGTCGCCAGATTGGTGGTCGAAAAGTCATTCGGGTTTTTCTTTTTTTACATGTGTCGAGCATTAGAAACAAGTGCAAATAAAGCGTGCGTTCCTTGCGCCGTCATTTCAATTATTTTCGTCGAACTGTGCAGTGCTAAGTTAAAAATCTCTACCATCTCTTACGCATTTAAAAGAAATTTCTGCCAATCGGTAAGTACATTATTAATAAAAGAAATAAAATGTCTTACAAAAGAAAAAGCCGAACATATATCGCACATGTAATTCTCCAATTTTTAATATATTTTATATTTTCTTCAGATGCATTTAAACAGAAGTTTGCGCTCGACGATCAGGATTTCGACCATACAACTAAAAATATTTCCAGTATGCTCAGGAACGGAAGGCCAGATTGGAAAAAAGTGATGCAAAAAAACTTAAATTTTAGAACATAGTTCATACATATTACATACATACATTAAATTCATTTCATATTAAAGTTTAAAAATATTTTTTATTACGGATCAAAATGGGAACGGGTCAAAAAAAAACTCTCGCAAAAACTATTTCTTGCGAGCCTTTTGCGACATCGTTTGCGAGCCTTTTGCGATATCATTTATGATAGCTCGCAAAGGAATCATTTGTGAGCCTTTTGCGATATCATTTATGAGTCTTTTTATACCCGATACTCAAAATGAGTATTGGGGTATATTAGATTTGTGGTAAAAGTGGATGTGTGTAACGTCCAGAAGGAATCGTTTCCGACCCCATAAAGTATATATATTCTTGATCAGCATCAATAGCCGAGTCGATTGAGCCCTGTCTGTCTGTCCGTCTGTCCGTCCGTCCGTCCGTCCGTCCGTCCGTCCACTTCAGCGCCTAGTGCTCAAAGACTATAAGAGCTAGAGCAACGATGTTTTGGATCCAGACTTCTGTGATATGTCACTGCTACAAAAATATTTCAAAACTTCGCCCCGCCCACTTCCGCCCCCACAAAGGACGAAAATCTGTGGCATCCACAATTTTAAAGATATAAGAAAACCAAAAACGTAGAATTGTAGAGAATGACCATATCTTTAAGACTGCGGAATCTGAATTGGATCGTATTATTATTATAGCCAGCATCAAGAAAACAATTTCATTCTTTCTCGCTCTGTCTCTCTCTAACACACAGGTTTCATGGTCGGTTTTGCCAATTGCAAAATATGAGTTCAAGGATCTCAGAACCCATAAGAGCTAGAGCAACCAAATTTGGTATCCACACTCCTGTGATATCGGACCTTGACCACACCCCCTTCCGCCCCCGCAAAGGGCGATAATCTGGGGCATCCACAAATCTCAGAGACTATTAACGCTAGAGTAACCAAAATTAGTATCCGCACTCCTGTTAGATCTCACTATAAAACTTATATCTCAAAATTTCGTCCTACCCCCTTCCGCCCACACAAAGGACGAAAATCTGTTGCATCCACAATATTGCAGATTCGAGAAAACTAAAAACGCAGAATCATAGATAACGACCATATCTATCTGATTGCTGAGTCTGGATCAGATCGGATCATTTTTGTAGCCATAAGCAAGAAATCAATTTGCAGTGGCTACGCAGCGCCCGACGTCACGCTCAGACTGATTTTCTGTCTCTCTCGCACGCACTCTTTGTCGTGTCGTTCAATATTAGCGGCGTCTGCCGGAGGAGAGCCATACTGACTAAGTATCGGATATAACTGTAGAGTTGCGGTGTCCGCAGCAACTCACAACGTTCCCCCTCGTTTGATACTGCAATGGGCTCGAACAAAATATTTCTTTTGATATTATTTTATATCAAAAACGACTCATAAATGATATCGCAAAAGGCTCACAAATGATATCGCAAAAGGCTCATAAATGATATCGCAAAAGGCTCGCAAACGATTCCTTTGCGAGCTATCTTAAATGATACTTTCACAGCCACAAACTGAACGACACAAGTATCATATTTCTATCATATGCGGGTCCGAATGCGAGCGTTTTGTCGGGTTAAGTCTCGCATTTGACTCGTATGCGATATCATTTGTGAGCGTTTGGTTTGCTGGGCACACTCTTCAGAACTCATCTCGTCAGTAGATATTGATTGTCGGTAAATATATCTAAAGTGTCGTACACCGACACCCAGCAGCACCCAGTTTTTTTCTGTTAACAGAGTTGACGGGTAGACAACTGCATTTGAACATTGACAATGAACATCGAGTCTGTAGGTGCTTTTTCTTGTGTTTTTTTTACGAGTACCGCCACCACTAAGTGGTTGAACGAGAAAGTTCTTTGCCTGGAAATGGATTGGCTCATGTAGTCCTTCAGTCGGTCACTCTCCTCTCAGACTCTTTTTGTTGTCTTCGGAAAGCTCCACCACAAAAAGATTTACCGTTCCAAGAGAATTATCTCTCATCTAAATGCAGCATTTGTTTTTCCCTTGCCAGTTATTGGATATTTTCCTTTTGGACGAGCACCCCATCAAGTTGATTGAGTTCTTTTTCCCGCAATGTTTTCGCCAGCTGTTTATAAACATAGCAAAAGTGTTAGACGCATGTATCCATCTTCAACGTATTGTATCTTGTTCCTATTTCTAATTGTTGTTGTTTTTTTTGGGTCATTTCGATCAACACCTGTCAACAGGGACGCCGCATCTCGTGCGTTGGCGTTAGCTCTGTCGATGACGTTGGGTCTAGACAAGAGGCTGCAAGTGGGGTAGAGAATCTCACACGGCTGTTGAAAATCAATTAAAAGAAATTGCTTGGCCAGAAGGCACTCGAAACGGTTCTCAGGCGAAGGCAATCGACACTTTCGCTCGGCGCAAGACGATAAAAATTGGATATTTTTTTGCATACCGATAAACGGTCTATGGCGGCTGTAATTTATGCGATTTGGCGCAGTTTATGACAGGCTAACAAATTTTGTTGCAACCGCCCCATGTGGTCGTGGTGTGGCAGCAACAGATACAAGATGCAAGCGCAAGATACAAAACGCCGCCAGGGGCAAGCCATCAAGGCCAGAGAAGTAGTCGGAGTCGAAGTCGGGCAGGGAGATAGAGCAGAACTGGGAGGTAGGGAAGGAGTGGCAGAGACAGAGGCAGAGATATGTATAGCTAGAGATGAAGTCTTACGACTGCCGGGAGCCATGAACCGCATAATCGAAAACAGAATTGCGGCGAACGCGTGCGCTGACGCCTGACTCTGCAGCCGGCAGATACGTCAAAGTTGTAAATTATGATATAGCATGTTATGGCCATGGATCGGTGCAGTGGACGGGGCTGTTTGCTGCCTGTAAATATATAACTTGAGTTAATTGCAAGCGTTTGTAATCGTTAAGAGAAAAGAAGATCGCCTTTGACGATCGCATCTCCCCGGCCAACACCCACCCACGTCTCAACGACTCAGGGATCATGCCTCACACTGTCCACAGCAAATCCTAATGCAATTTCAATGTGAGGTTATCGCACGTATGTATCTTGACTGTAAATCAGAGCCAAGTCGCGCTATTGTATCACTACGAAAATATTTCCACACCGGACAGAGCTCGTTGAGCGGAGAGGATATGTATATACAACATAGACGACAAGTCAGTGACAGATTCACAGATTTCGCCTGACATTTGGCCGGCAATAGTGAGTATTTTTCCCCCAGCCCTGACATCGGGGCGTATACGTCATTTGCATACGACAATCAACAGAACGACACGAAAACGATGACGCTAACGATGCCACAGATAAATGAACCAGCCCCGCCTCTTAATTGTCCAAATACATTTTTATAAACGAGGTCAAATGGCTGGCTATAATCCGATCTCGGATGATTCGAGCTTGTTAATTAACTTGGCTTTAAAGATGCCGAGCACTGATCGCACGGATTTCAACATTAGTCAGAGTCTGCTGATAAGAAATGTGCCATGAAAAATGGCACAATCAAATCAAAGCGAAGAGAAAACCATGAAATACAAAACGATTCCCACGAAGAGCATTCAAGTATCACCTATCGGTGAGTATGGCCTAGGGTTAGCTTTGCCACTTCTTCAATTAACATATAAAATATTAACGCTTTTCGCATTGATTTCCCCCTTCAGCGATGGGTTTGCCTTCCACTTGGGTCTGGGCATATTGGGTTTCATAATTGAATTTCAATTTGAAATGTGTGCGGCGTTGGAGTACGAGTAAATGGCTAGCTTCGTGGCTGCCACTTTATGGCCAAACCGTGAGCATATAGACAAAAGTTAAAAATAGCTTTCAGCCCGGCTGAACTGCGCATTTGGCCGCTAGTTTGGCGAGCAAGTGGAGGAGTAACGATTCTACGAAAATTATGCACACTGTAATCCGATAGCCCCAAAAAAATAGCATAGAAGATGCCAGGGTGTGAAACAACAGCAGTAATGCTGTTGACAGTCCCCCCTGGCTGTCCAAGGGATAGAAATTAATTTGCGACCACAAGCACAGAGATCTGTGATCTCCAAGAGTCTCAATTACCGGCAGTCATTAGCCCACTTGACCGCCGCCACAATGGGAAACCACATCAACTCCATCCACAATGAAAATGAAGTAATTTTTATGTTTTTTAACACTTGAAGTCCACTTGCCCTGGGGCCAAATGATTCGCACAAAGTTCAACCTTCGGAGGGGCTTGCTCCATTGGAGTGGCCACGATTTGCTGTTGTACAAATTATTGTACATACAATTGGACAGAGACACATAATAGACACGGTCCCCGGCAGCGGAAGCTCTGCCGAGCATTCGCAAGGGTGTCGCTCAGTCGAGAGCCGATTTCATTCGTCGCCGAAAATATGAAACGTACAAAAGGCCACTTGACGCGGCTTGAATTACTTGCAAATTGCAGGCACGGCACACAGATCTCCGTGACGCTGGCTGCCTGCATAACGAGCTTTTGACTTACTTTTTCGGCAAAACAAAACGAGCGGTGAATAATTCGATACTGGGAGAGTCGCCCCAAAGCAGCTGCCAGAAGATTCTTTGGCCAACCAATTTAGCAAAGTTTTCCCACCAGATATCAAAATTCAACAAGTGCGGGGCATCGAGTGGAGCCAAAAAAAAAAACAGTATGCAGTAACTTGGAGTAAAACTCACGGCAAAACTCTAAAGAAGAACGGCAAATACTCTTCATCTTGAATTTAGATAAATTATTCCAAAATTTAATTAAAATCTACTATTCCTGAGGCTCTCAAATCAATCATGATGTCATGACAGTTCCACCTCCCAACCTGATGCGAGTAGAACCCTCTCCCAAGGAATACCCTCTCGAAAGAGTAGAGACTGCAACTGCATAAATCAAAAGGCTCAGAGCTCGGATTACCCAACGAAAACTGCAGACCCATGACATTTTCATTTCGGGTCCTTTCCTTTTCGTCTTAGTTTTGTATACCCTAACAGAGGATACAACGATTTTGAACAGATATATGTAGAGAAATTTGGCAGGAGTGCCAATTGCTGATACTATTCCGAACACAACTAGGACTCTAAGACTCTTCTGCTCTCATCAAACACAAAAAAGCTTCCTTGGAAACAATGGATCTTTGAGGGTATACAACGCTTCGACCCCTGCAGCTAATGTTCCGTTTTTTCTTTCTTTTGAACCCCTTTATGACGATGAAACCGGCTGGCATAATAACAGAGAAGACAGAACTTGGTCCCTGCACGACCTCAGACCAGAGACGGCGCAAATAACTTGCAGCGTGACTGGGATAAAATGCCAAGCCCTGTAGTGGCGCCTGTCCAACCAAAAATATCGGATAACCGTCCCACGGTTTCCCCTTCCCTTAGACATGCACCTTGCACCTTTTGGGCAGTTACGCGCAAGAAAAAAATGACATAAGTTAACAGCGGCTACTGTCAAGGTGTGGTGAGAAAAGGGGAATGAGAGAACCAAGGGCTCAAGCGGAAGGAGAGTGGCTTGGGCATGTTCTTTCCAATTTTACTCGCGATCCCAGACGGACGTCTGAGGAAAATACTCAAGTAGTGCAGTGAAAGGAAAAATTCTAACCTCGACCGTAATTACCGCGTGTCCATCGTGGCTAAGATCTAGTCAAAACATCAGCCGACCATTCCTACGTTTATTAAGCGAAGGCCGAACCCATCGGGTTTGGCCGTACGTAATAACGTACGAAATGCCGGTCGTAGTGCTGTAAGCCGAAACCACTACAGTCTCGTCACCTTATGTGTTAGCCGTCTTCGCCCCAAATCTTCTTTCGGCGTGGCGTCTGCATACATGTGAGCATCACTGTATTTACCGCAGCGTGTACCGGCGTGGGTCCACACACATACAAGCCTTGCTCGGCCTACACCAGTGAAAAACGGTCGATGGGCTTTTATCTACGCGTGCAGTGAAATACATATGTACGTATGTGTGAAATTGACTATTCCCTCTTCAGTGACTTTCGTCATTGCTACGTCGCTTACGCCGCCCACATACGAACAGTAACGCTAAAGGAGAAGACATTTACCGGTGCCGAAATACTGTTTGCGTTGCTGATGAAGTCATTCGGTGTCTCGATCATGATGGCTATGCCGATGCATTTCTTCATATTAGAATAATACTTTGGAACCCCACTATTGTACTGACCCTAGGATTAACATTAAAAGTTAATTTCGTGTGATTCGGTTTGTTTGGTTTATCATAAAGAAATGTGCAACTAGAAGGAAAGGAACTAAAACTAATACTCGCGCGTATCGCCTATCTACTCTGACACACTGATATTTACAAGTTTTCAGCCACCCTCATCGACCACATGGAAGCGCTTTCATCGTTGGATTTGATCGTAATGTGAGTGATAACCTGTGAACGTCTGCTATATGTGAAATCAAAATTTTACGCAAGTCGAAGCAACATTAAAGATACCATGCCTCGACCGTAGCGGCCATGAGAGCTTGTAGGAAAGTTTAATGAATAAACTGTTTGTAATGAATTCCCGTTAATTGTTGCCGTTATTAAGGATCATGTGGCGCCGAGATGACGTAACCTAGCAGAAGTAGAGCGTTTATTTTAGGGATCGTTACCCATTACTCAGCCTATTTTGACCGGTGCGATCAAGGAAGGGTGGGCATACCGAGTTACAATGACACCGCAAGCAACTCCCGCTCGAATTAGTTCCGCTGACTCATCTCCCTACACTGTCATTCCTCTGTAAATTTCTTCCGTCTGAACCTTGAACCGCACGCGAAACTTATTTTTATTGTCTTTGCTCCTAATGCTCGAGCTCGTGACGCGATCTCTCCCTACCCCACCCCCACTCTACCCGACTAACCATGAGACCGGCAGCAACGCGTGCATGGATCTCGATCATACCCTCCATCTGCTCGTCTACCGTTTCAGATCCTAGCCTCCTGCTTCGTTATCTGTTACAGTATTAGCAATATATATTTATATATATAATAAATTTAAAAGAAAAATAATAATAATTGGCGCCCAACGTGGGGCCCGAGCTGTCACAGCCCCAGTAAATGTCCGAAAGACAGTCAACTACACCCGACTGGAAAATTCCTTATCCTTCTTGGTTCAGACAACCTTGCTAACTTCCTCAATATCGGTTGTGAAGGTATAGTGTAGCGAGAGAGACTGTTGAAATCCTGATGTTTTCCATTAAGCTCTTGGTCCAGTCCACTTAAGCTGCATCTGACTTAACCACTGCCGGTATATCGATCGAGTGCAAGTAGATATTCCCTCCGTCGATCGAAATTGGGTTAATTTATGGCGACAAGCTATAACCTATCTCGCGGAGTTGAGAGTATACGCAAGGAAGTTTAATTGCAGCTTTTTCTATTTTCCATCATCCTCCCAACTATAAAGAGCGTCGTCGACTGTCGACATCCTGAAGCTTTTATACTAAGCTCTTGGTCCAGTTGATGCAAAGTAAGACCTACTTGGTCCAGTTTTTGTGATAGGGTTCAGCCGTTGATAGAAATCAGGTGTATGGCAAAAAGCTATCGCCTGTCTCGCGGTAGAAAGAACCTGTCCGACTCAGTATCTTTGTTTTCTACACGAATTCGTCTCTTAGACAGTGAGATTAGATAGCGAACGAGATTCAGTCTATCTCTCATGTGCATCGAAGCAGAATCATGATCCTTTTATTTAAAAACATTTAGTCATTTCTATTCCTTTGCCTTGATATATAAATTAGTCCGTATTTAGTGTCGTTATTATCTATAAAAGATCGTTGGGTGACAGATTTTGTACGATAATCATGCCCCTAAGTCGTAGTCCCGAGAATTTCGCTCAAATAGAGAATCAGGGAATAATTTGTAGCACGTGCGCCAAGGAAGTTGACTACCTAGCTCAGTTAATTACCACCAGCTGTGGACACCAATTCCACCGAGTCTGTTTTAACCGTAAAGCTGGAGCCAAAAAGCTTTGTCCTGTCTGCCACGTTAGCTTGTATGGATCGGCTTTGAATTTAGCTGAGGAGATTGGCGCAGTCCAGACTGCAAGCCAAGACCCCAGCACAACCATGCACCAGACTAGGTCTAAAGGTGGGGCAACCGATCCCAACGCAGACGCCCCATGCGGGTCAACTGTTAGTGAGACTAATTCGGAAGTACAAATGGAAGCAAATGCCGCTTCGAACAATGCAGGTCTACACCAGGTTATTGCCGATGCTTTGGCAGCTGCAATGCAGGCTCAAACCAACATATTAGCGCATACCATAGAAACTGGCCTGCAGAAATTATCGATTCAGCAAACGGCGTCCCGTGAAAGTATGGAAAGTGGTCGTTCACAACCAATCAATACACAAACCATCGACGAAGTAGAACAACAAACGTTTCAGCAACTGTTCGGGGGTAGTTCGGAAAGACAGACGGCCAGAGAGCCACCAGCTAGATATAGTCTAGGAGGGACCCCGCCAGTCTCAGAGCTACGAGCTGATAGAATAAGCCAAATCATTTCAAATTGGAAAATACGGTTTTCAGGTCATTCCTCCATTGGCGTGGACGACTTCATTTATAGGGTAAATGCCATGACCAACCAATCCTTAAATGGAAATTTTGAACTGTTAGCCAGATATGCGAGCAACCTGTTTGAGGGCAGTGCCAGTGAATGGTTCTGGCGATACCACAAGAGTGTCCCCCTCATCCGATGGTCCGACCTGTGCGTAGCACTCAAGACTCAATTCAAAGACGGACGTACCGACTTGGATATCCGCTCAGCGATCACGCAGCGGAAACAGAAGCCAAATGAACCGTTTGATTTATTTTATGAAGCAATAGTCGCATTGGCAGACAAACTAGTACAGCCAATGACTGAGCCCTATCTGTTAGAAGCTCTTAAAGCCAATTTAGTTCCAGAAATTCAACACGAAATCTTGTATGTACCCATCAACAGTATCGCAGAGCTACGTCATATAGTTCGTACTCGCGAGCGATTCAGAAATTGTCCAAATCTACGACAATTTTGCTGCGTGCTGCGTCTAAACGACATATTAATGAGATGCATCAAACGTTCAGTGAGACGGATGACGATGCTGATGGTGTAGATGATGCAAGTATTGATGCCATGACCCTTAACTGTTGGAATTGTGGGAAGTTAGGTCACCGTTACCAAGAATGTACTGGAGAGCGGAGGGTTTTTTGTTATGGGTGTGGGAAAGCTGACACTTACAAGCCCTCTTGTAGAAAATGCAATACAAACGAGGGGGAACGTTGTGAGTAGCTGCGGACACCGCAACTCTACAGTTATACCCGATACTTAGTCAGTATGGATCTCCTCCGGCAGACGCCGCTAATATTAAACGACACGACAAAGAGTGCGTGCGAGAGAGACAGAAAATCAGTCTGAGCGTGACGTCGGGCGCTGCGTAGCCACTGCAAATTGATTTGTTCCTTTTGGGTATAAAAATGATCCGATCTGATCCAGATTCAGCAGTCTGATAGATATGGTCATTATCTATGCTTCTGCGTTTTTAGGGGGCGGAAGGGGGTGGGGCGAAATTCTGAGATATACGTTTTATAGTGAGATCTAACAGAAGTGCGGATACCAAATTTGGTTACTCTAGCTTTAATGGTCTCTGAGATTTGTGGATGCCCCAGATTTTCGTCCTTTGCGGGGGCGGAAGGGGGTGTGGCGAAATTTTGACACGAAACGGTCAAGGTCCGATATCACAGGAGGGTGGATACCAAATTTGGTTGCTCTGGTTCTTATAGGTTCTGAGATCCTTGAACTCATATTTTGCAATTGGCAAAGCCGACCATGAAACCTGTGTGTTAGAGAGAGACAGAGCGAGAAAGAATGAAATTGTTTTCTTGATTCTGGCTATAATAATGATACGATCTGGTTCAGATTTTGCACTGTAGAAGATATGGTCATCCTCACCGATTCTGCGTTTTTGGTTTTATCGTATCTTTAAAAATGTGGATGCCACAGATTTTCGTCCTTGTTGGGGGCGGAAGTGGGCGGGGCGAAGTTTTGAAATATTTTTGTAGCAGTGACATATCACAGAAGTCTGGATCCAAAACATCGTTGCTCTAGCTCTTATAGTCTTTGAGCACTAGGCGCTGAAGGGGACGGACAGACGGACGGACGGAGAGACGGACGGACGGACAGACGGACAGACAGACATGCCTCAATCGACTCGGCTATTGATGCTGATCAAGAATATATATACTTTATGGGGTCGGAAACGATTCCTTCTGGACGTTACACACATCCACTTTTACCACAAATCTAATATACCCCAATACTCATTTTGAGTATCGGGTATAAAAACTTGGCAGCTCGTGCACCGTTGATCAGTGCACGCTGACAGATGGTATCGAAAGCCACCAATACGGAGTAACGAGTTCAAAAACAAACTCGCTACCACTTCAACCGGCCATGTCACAAATACCAGACTTACCAACCAGGACAGAGATAGAGAATGGTAGCCAACGCTCCCTACGAAGCAAGAACGAAAAGTTTTGTTATGCGCCGTAGTTGGGAATGCGCAGGACATAAGACCGTATGCAAAGGTCCAACTATTGGGGAGAACAGTCACTGGTCTTTTGGATACAGGAGCAACAATCAGTAGTATAGGAGGGGAGTTAGCGTTGAAAGTTAGTCATGCGACCGTCAAAACAGTTAATGCATCTGTGCGAACTGCTGATGGAGCTGCGCAGAAAATTGTAGGCAAGATCTCCACTCCCGTGCTGTTTCGAAATGAAACTAAGCCCATAACATTATATTTAGTACCATCACTCGCTCAAGAATTATACCTTGGAATGGACTTTTGGGCTGCATTTAAATTGTTACCTCCAGGTGTAGTAACCCAGAATGCCAAGCCCGAAGTTGCTGCCTTAGCCAAGGTTGACCATATGCATATAAGCCTAACGGATTCGCAACAGGCCATGTTGTCAGAGGCTATCCAAAAGTTCCCGTCATTCGCCAAAGAAGGTCTAGGTCGAACCAGCTGGATAAGTCACGATATCGATATAGGGGATGCAAAGCCAATTAAACAGCGGCACTATTCGGTATCTCCTGCCGTCGAAAAGCTCATGTTTGAGGAAGTAGATAGAATGATAGCGCTTGGCGTTATTGAGGAGTCTGATAGTCCATGGTCGTCACCAGTCGTTCTCGTTAGGAAACCTGGAAAGGTGAGAATATGTCTCGATAGCCGTAAGGTCAACGAAGTCACAGTAAAGAGCGCATATCCCATGCCTTTGATCGATGGAATATTAAGCCGACTACCAAAAGCTGAATATATTTCCAGCATCGACCTGAAGGATGCCTATTGGCAGATCCCATTGACTTCAGACGCTCGCGGAAAGACCGCGTTCACCGTCCCGGGGAGACCCCTGTACCAATACACAGTTATGCCATTTGGACTAACCAACGCTCCACAAACCATGTGTAAATTAATGGATAAAGTTATACCCTCTCAGTTACGACATGAAGTGTTCGTCTATCTAGATGATTTGCTCGTTGTATCTTCTACTTTCGAAATCCATGTGCGTGTGTTATCCGAGTTAGCATCTCGGTTAAAACAAGCTGGGTTAACAATCAATGTCGAAAAAAGTAAATTTTGTTTGAAGGAAGTAAGATACCTTGGCCATGTCATTGGGGATGGAACTATTAAAACCGATCCAGAAAAAGTTTCAGCCATTCGGGAATTCCCAACACCTCGTTCAGTCAAACAGGTATGAAGGTTTTTAGGAGTAACTGGCTGGTATCATGAATTCATTCGAAATTATGCCGGTCTGGCCGCTCCATTGTCGGACACGTTGAAACAGAAACGTAAGTTTGAATGGACGAATGAGGCCCAACTTGCATTTGAAGGCCTGAAAAGTAAACTTTGCAGTGCACCCGTTTTGCGTAGTCCAAATTTTCGGATTCCATTCGCTATTCACTGCGATGCGAGTCATACTGGCGTGGGCGGATGCAAAAAGATGTAGAAGGTAACGAGGTTCCGATCGCATATATGTCTAGAAAGCTAAATCAATGACAACGAAATTACTCGGTTACAGAAAAAGAGTGTTTAGCAGCTGTACTGTGTGTTAAAAAGTTTCGCGCCTACATCGAAGGGCATGAATTTGTCATTATTACCGATCATGCTTCGTTAAAATGGCTTATGAGTCAATCGGATTTGAGCTCTAGACTCGCCAGATGGTAGTTAAAATTACAAGGTTTTGACTTCCAAATTCATCACCGAAAAGGAGTCAACAACAAAGTGCCAGACGCCCTGTCCCGAGCCTATACTGAAGACCTGTCCGAGCTCCAAATGGACAGTTTGCTAGATCTCAGTTCACCACAGTTTCACTCAGTTGAGTATGAGGATCTAAAAACCAAAAAACCCGCCAACCAGAGGAAAATGCCTGATGTCAAAGTAATTGATGGTTTTATTTATCGCCGTGCTGAACATGCAGTAGGAGAAAAAGTATCCGATGACCTCTGCTGGAAGTTATGGGTACCATCCGCCCTAACGTCCGTTGTGCTGAGGCAAGCACACGAACATCCTCTCTCCTCACACGGTGGTATCCACAAAACGCTGGAGCGAATACGGCGATACTACTATTGGCCGAATTTGGTCACCGATGTGAAGGCATATGTTAATTAGTGCGAGGTATGCAAATGTTCAAAACATCCAAGTTATTGTTTACGACCTCCCATGGGAAAAACTCAGGGAACTAACAGATTCTTTCAGAAACTGTATGTAGATTTCTTGGGACCGTATTCGCGTAGTAAGTCAGGGAACATAGGAATCTGTATAGTCCTGGATCATTTCGTAGTCGAGACGTCTCGTTTGTCGTTGGTCAGGAAGTGTATAAAAGAAACTTCCAGCAAAGTAACTTTAGCAGAGGCTTTAATGCCAAGCTGGCACCTACTTTCGTGAAAGCCCGGGTGAGAAAAAGACTTGGTAATAGTTACTACGAACTCGAGGACCTACAAGGACGAATCCTAGGGAAAATCCATGCTAAAGATATAAAACAATGAGGTTTCAGTCGTGGATCACTCTTTTCAGTGTATCACTGCCAAGTGTGATCTTGGTAGGGGGGTGTTGTAGTGGCGCCTGTCCAACGAAAAATATCGGACAACCGTCCCACGGTTTCCCCTTCCCTTAGACATGCACCTTGCACCTTTTGGGCAGTTACGCGCAAGAAAAAAATGACATAAGTTAACAGCGGCTACTGTCAAGGTGTGGTGAGAAAAGGGGAATGAGAGAACCAAGGGCTCAAGCGGAAGGAGAGTGGCTTGGGCATGTTCTTTCCAATTTTACTCGCGATCCCAGACGGACGTCTGAGGAAAATACTCAAGTAGTGCAGTGAAAGGAAAAATTCTAACCTCGACCGTAATTACCGCGTGTCCATCGTGGCTAAGATCTAGTCAAAAGATCAGCCGACCATTCCTACGTTTATTAAGCGAAGGCCGAACCCATCGGGTTTGGCCGTACGTAATACCGTACGAAACGCCGGTCGTAATGCCGTAAGCCGTACCCACTACAGTCTCGTCACCTTACCACACATATAAATACCCAGCGTCCCGATCGACTACAGTATGTGTTAGCCGTCTTCGCCCCCAAATCTTCTTTCGGCGTGGCGTCTGCATACATGTGAGCATCACTGTATTTACCGCAGCGTGTACCGGCGTGGGTCCACACACATACAAGCCTTGCTCGGCCTACACCAGTGAAAAACGGTCGATGGGCTTTTATCTACGCGTGCAGTGACATACATACATATGTACATATGTGTGAAATTGACTATTCCCTCTTCAGTGACTTTCGTCATTGCTACGTCGCTTACGCCGCCCGCATACGAACAGTTACGCTAAAGGAGAAGACATTTACCGGTGCCGAAATACTGTTTGCGTTGCTGATGAAGTCATTCGGTGTCTCGATCATGATGGCTATGCCCATGCATTTCTTCATATTAGAATAATACTTTGGAACCCCACTATTGTACTGACCCTAGGATTAACATTAAAAGTTAATTTCGTGTGATTCGGTTTGTTTGGTTTATCATAAAGAAATGTGCAACTAGAAGGAAAGGAACTAAAACTAATACTCGCGCGTATCGCCTATCTACTCTGACACACTGATATTTACAAGTTTTCAGCCACCCTCATCGACCACATGAAAGCGCTTTCATCGTTGGATTTGATCGTAATGTGAGTGATAACCTGTGAACGTCTGCTTTATGTGAATTCAAAATTTTACGCAAGTCGAAGCAACATTAAAGATACCATGCCTCGACCGTAAACTTCCCAGCCGTACTGTAACGCTGACCAATCCAATTGTTCACGTGTTTGTTTTGTTCTGCTCTTTCGCAAGCAATGTAACTTTCTGCAATTCCGAATCTATTGACAACCGAACTTATGATTGGGATTACCCCACAAGCAATTGCTGTGCACTTTAAAGATGCACCCATCCGTCCCTTGTTTTTGCATTTAAACTGAAAACCATTCGAATATATTTCTATTTGTGTAACGTAATTACCATTATTCCTGAATATACTCTTTATAATTAGTTGACCCTAGTCTAATAAGATCTTTCATCATGATATTTTTATATATATAATTAATCTTAATTGCAGCTTATTTGAACATAGTATCCTTATTACTTTAGTAGCCTTTATACATATATATCTACCCTCTTAGCGGCCATGAGAGCTTGTAGGAAAGTTTAATGAATAAACTGTTTGTAATGAATTCCCGTTAATTGTTGCCGTTATTAAGGATCATGTGGCGCCGAGATGACGTAACCTAGCAGAAGTAGAGCGTTTATTTTAGGGATCCTTACCCATTACTCAGCCTATTTGGACCGGTGCGATCAAGGAAGGGTGGGCATACCGAGTTGCAATGACACCGCAAGCAACTCCCGCTCGAATTAGTTCCGCTGACTCATCTCCCTACTCTGTCATTCCTCTGTAAATTTCTTCCGTCTGAACCTTGAACCGCACGCGAAACTTATTTTTATTGTCTTTGCTCCTAATGCTCGAGCTCGTGACGCGATCTCTCCCTACCCCACCCCCACTCTACCCGACTAACCATGAGACCGGCAGCAACGCGTGCATGGATCTCGATCATACCCTCCATCTGCTCGTCTACCGTTTCAGATCCTAGCCTCCTGCTTCGTTATCTGTTACAGCCCACAGCTCGAAAAAAATGTTGTCAAAATACCCAAAAAGCTGGCGAGGCATCTTCTGCAAGACCCCAAGCCAGACTGTGTCGGGCGGCGAAATTCAAACAAATCGCTCAAACAATGCCACAAAAAATGAGAAACCAAAAACACAAAAAAAAACGAGGGGGAACGTTGTTAGTTGCTGCGGAGACCGCAACTCTACATTTATACCCGATACTTAGTCAGTATGGCTCTTCTCCGGCAGACGCCGCTAATATTAAACGACACGACAAAGAGTGCGTGCGAGAGAGACAGAAAATCAGTATGATCGTGACGTCGGGAGCTGCGTAGCCACTGAAAATTGATTTGTTCCTTTCGGCTATACAAATACTCTTATCTGATCCAGATTCAGGATTCTGATAGATATGGTCATTATCTATGATTTTGCGTTTTTAGTCTTCTCGAATGTGCAATATTGTGGATGCAACAGATTTTCGTCCTTTGTGGGGGCGGAAGGGGGTGGGGCGAAATTCTGAGATATACGTTTTATAGTGAGATCTAACAGAAGTGCGGATACCAAATTTGGTAACTCTAGCCTTAATAGTCTCTGAGATTTGTGGATGCCCTAGGTTTTCGTCCTTTGCGGGGGCGGAAGGGGGTGTGGCGAAATTTGGACACGAAACGGTCAAGGTCCGATATCACAGGAGTGTGGATACCAAATTTGGTTGCTATGGCTCTTATAGGTCCTGAGATCCTTGAACTCATATTTTGCAATTGGCAAAACAGACCATGAAACCTGTGTGTTAGAGAGAGACAGAGCGAGAAAGAATGAAATTGTTTTCTTGATTCTGGCTTTAATAATTATACGGTCTGGTTGAGATTTTACAATCTAGAACATATAGTCATCTTCTACGATTCTGCGTTTTTGGTTTTATCATATCTTTAAAAATGTGGATGCCACAGATTTTCGTCCTTTGTGGGGGCGGAAACGGGCGGGGCGAAGTTTTGAAATATTTTTGTAGCAGTGACATATCACAGAAGTCTGGATCCAAAACATCGTTGCTCTAGCTCTTATAGTCTTTGAGCACTAGGCGCTGAAGGGGACGGACAGACGGACAGACGGACGGACGGACAGACGGACAGACGGACGGACGGACAGACAGCTATGGCTCAATCGACTCGGCTATTGATGCTGATCAAGAATATATATACTTTATGGGGTCGGAAACGATTCCTTCTGGACGTTACACACATCCACTTTTACCACAAATCTAAGATACCCCAATACTAATTTTGAGTATCGGGCATAAAAACAACACAATGAAAATGAGACAGCAATTCTCTTTCGACTGCGACACGACTCGTGCAACTTTGTGGTCTAAGAATTGGTGTTTGTTGGGGTATTAGCGAGCCCACAGATCGGATCACAGATCGTTGGGAACACTCGATTGGGTGGGCCATGGGAACGGGGCAAAACACTAATAGAAACGAATCAAATTTCAGCTACACTGCAAGCCAACAGTTTTTGTACAAAGGTGGAGCTGTACCTTTGCAGGCACACATGCGAGCACTTCTGGCCGGCAGTGTTGGGGCTGCATTCGACTTAAAACGTTTTAACCATATTTCGCCGTGCTCGAATCTTTATTTGTTTGTTTTTGCAGCTACTGTGTAGCCGCTGAATGGTGTTCATAACTTGGCTAATGAGTGCCACTAAAACAAAGCAAAAACTTGGCCAACTTGTTGCTGCTGTTGCTGCTGCTGCAGCTGTTGTTGCCTCAAATTTGTTAGCATTAAGTCGGTGGCTTTTTTGTGTGTCTATTTACGTTTATTATTATGGCCTTTTGCACTGTCGGACATTTATTGGCTGTCTTGTTGAGTGCGTGTTGTTTTTTGAGCTCGCTTTTATTTGTTTGCTTATTTTATTAACCAAGTTAATGTGTCTGAGGGTCACCATAACGAGGCGTGGCCAATGGCTAATGAATGGACTTCAATGGACTTCAAGCGACTGCATTTCCCAACCACTTTAAGCCTATTACGAACCGAAATCAATCGATCTTAGGCAATGCGCCGCTGCAACAGTAAAGCCCGGCTTATGGATAAAGGATACTTGGCCACTTACGAGCATGCCTGGCATCTCAGTCCGTCCGACACTCGAACACTTGCCGTATTTCAACGACAAATTGCCAAATGGCAAATACGAATGCCCCAAGCGGGAGTCGGAACAACCACAAGCCCGATTTCATGGATCTTGGCTTCAAAGCCGCCGCCGCCGCACAATGGCCAGATAAATGGAAATTGTTGCTGCTGGACAATAAAAGTTTTCCCATTGTTTCCATTGGGATGGGTGATCGATCTACGGATACAGCGATTATTGTATTATGCAGACCTAATGATGGCCTCAAAAGGTTTCATTAGTCCATCAGCAAGCAATTTATGGATTTTCGATTTTGTAGAACTATTATCCAAAGCTTTGTTTTTTTATTGATTAGCTCTAAACAATTCGTACTTCACTGGTAATTATTTATGCATATCCAAGTATGTAGTTTAGGAATTTTCAAAGAATAGAAAACAAATCCATGGACAAAGAAAGGTATTTTATTCTAGCTGCCTTCAAGACCATCTCTGATGAGATTGGAAGTATTCATTAAATACGCGTCGAGTTCAATGAATGAAAAAAGACAATCGAAAAGAGATTCCCGTGGGCAGATAGCCTGGGGGCCAACACGAGCAACTTTAACCCATGGTGACCCACCGTTTGCCTGGAATGGCACGCGAGTCAAATGCCCAGCCCCATGGCATAGTTTGCGTGCTCTTGTCGTTGCCTGATTATTGGTTCTTTGGGCGTCTGCTGAGCGGCTACTTTAAGCAAACATGCAACATTGGTCCGCTGAAAAGTATCTCGGAACTACTCTCGGCGGCTTATTAAAACGCAATCAGCAGAGTCACAGGAAGTCGAAGCCGGCACACAGATATGTACACACCCAGACAGACGGACGAACAGACGGACAGACGGACACACAAGTCAGCGGTGGTTTTGACCATAAGTCGCAGTGAGGCCAAACCGCCTTAAAAACTATTCGCGGCATTTGTGTCAAACACGCGACCCAGTCTTCGACTTCGACGTTGACCTGGGACTACGACTGCATCTTTGTCTGGCGTCTGCAGTCGTTTTCTCAGTGGCGGGGACCGGGTAAACAATTGACGACAACCACTGTCCATGGCTGACTCTTGCCAAATCGGCGAAATGCACCAAATTGGCAAGTGGCTTAGAAAGTCGATGGGGAGGCTGCTACTGTTGCTGCCGCTGCTGCTTTTGTCACAGCTCCTGCTTTGGCAGAAGCCTGAAAGAAAGTCCAGAGGCAGCAGCACTCTGAGGCACTCAGCAAAATGGGTGGCTAGAGCTATTCCATGGAGCTCAAGAAGGAAAGGGACGATTTCATTGGAATTTTCGATCTAGAAATCTTAACTCCCATAATTTTGAGTGTTTGTCCGTACTTACATGTTGCTTTGTTTGTTGCTGTTGCGTCTGCCGTTGATGCTTGTTGTTTCTACTGCCGCTGCCGCTGTCTCTGCCACTGTATATCTGCCTCTGCTACCGTAATTGCTTTTGGATGCTGCAGTTCTTCCTCCTCTTCCTCTGTTTTGCCGTTGCAGTTTAAATAACAGCTGCAGGGCGCAGGCCTTGCATGCGGTCCCAGCATCATTAGTCTTGTGATGGGCAAAACAAAGACTGCTCGACGTCTTCGTCACCTTCTAGCCAAAGCACACAGCGCAAAAAACCAAAAGGGAAACCTTTTTTCGCTTTTTGATAGCTTGGGATAGCACTTTTTTCCAACGTGTTGTTGTCGTTAGGTTGTTGTTGTTGCTGACGGGAACGTTGCCAGTTGCATGTTAATTAAGCCCGCCTTGACTGCACCTGCCTCCGATTCTGTTGTTGGGGTTCATTGGCAGTTGTGGCTTAATGCCTCATTTATACTGACCGTGCAGGCTAACATTTGTTCAACGTCAAACTGATGAGCAGTTCAAACAAACATCTATGGGATACATTAAAGACACGTTTCTATAATCCCTGTCCAGAGTTGTCATGACGCGTATAAGTATGCAAAAAGAGAGGGGGATAGTTGGGGGCGATATATGAGAATGCTCTTCTCTGAGCATGGGAATTCTGCCTGGTGGAACATTTTCAGGAATTTCCAACTGATATGCATTCAAAATCCACAAATCCACCCAAAAGCGGTTTCCTCTGAGGCATTCCAAGGCCACCAGTACTAAGCCCAAATTTAAAGCCTTCCCCAATAAGCCCACACAAGCCGCAAGAACTCATAAACCAAATATCGCAACTGAGAATTTCGCGTTGGCGTTGCAGCCACGAAAACTTAAATTGGTCAAAAGCAAAGCCCCAACCAAATGTCTTTGCCTTTTGCCTGATTTTATTATTATGCTCTTTTTGAGATCAGTTTATGGTTGTCTACTCTTATAAAACACTCGAGCAACCCGACCCATGTGGGTTGAATTTTTAGTGCGAAATTGTTTCTTTTTAATGACTCCAAAGGCCGGTTTGCTCGAGAGTTCTAGACGCATTAAGGGGCATCTCTGGCTTATGACGAGTCAGGGCAGGTGCATTAAAACTGACAAAGTGAATGAATGCCTGACTGATGGGTTGACTGATGAAAGGCCGCTAGAATGCCTGTCTCTCTCTGGGACTTAGTGGAAAGGTTGATCATGTTTCTAATGCACTTTTAATGGATTTATTTTCTATGTTTTCTGGTTGTTTTTTCTTTAGTGACTCGCTTTAGCGTAGACCCGTTTTGGCTGATGCTCACGCACCTGTTTCACTGTTTTTGCGGCCCATTAGAGGCTCAATTACAAGCGACAAAACGTGTTTAATTAACAAAAAACACAAAAACCAGCGGCCATATAATTTGTTGCATTTTTCCCACAACACACACACACGTACGCACGTTTACAGACGAATGCAACGGCAAAAACAGTAATAGGAAATCGAAAGCCGCGCCACGATGTTGCAGGCAACACATACGAAGAGCAAATGCAGCACGAACAAGTGAAGTGGTGCCGCCGACTGAAGCTGGGAGGAGATCTCTTTCTTTCGGAGTTGCTCTCACACTTACTGCACGCTCTCTCGCAGAACAGTTCTAATAAAAACTACAACTTCTGTGCAATGTCACGCGAGTGGTTCGTTTCCTGCGACGTGATGTTGTTGCTCGGTCGCCAAAGTTGCGACTGAGCGCCAGGTGCGACTCGGCCCGCTGCCGAGGCAACGGAAACCAAGGCAGCGACGGCGACGCCGACGTCAGCCGAGCGTGGGCAGACGGCTTCAATGGGTTAGCTTGGCTTAAACGCTGCTGCTGTTGCTGTTGTTGTTGGTAAGAGCAAGGCAGTGTGTTCTCTTCGGAATTTCTACATTGCATACAAAGTGTGTTAATAGAAGGTAAGGCATTTCCAGAGAGTGCTCTCGGGAATCGACTGAGTTATTTAATTGTTTGCCTTTGTAGGACAGTGTATGCCAGCGCTAATATAAATAAAAGTCAAGGAAAGGAGAAATTAATTTAAACAAACTCTTGAAGGCCTCACCTTTATTGAACACAAGTTAAAACCCTAAGAGTTCAATACTCTTATTTCCAATTAAAACAGAAAAAAGTATAAAAATTCTTGCTTAATAGTTTATTACCCAATTGTAATAACAATGCGCAAGAATTCTGTCACAATTTACACAAAAAGTAAAAACCATTTCCTGCCTAAAACAAGAACCGAAACATTTTATTTCTGGAAGTGCTTATGCGCTCCACTTCAAGTCAGCACTTCACGAGAAACCATCGCCCCCACGCCGTCTTCGACGTCGCGACTGCGATAATGTCGACAATGCATTTCTGATGACTCCGCTGTTCTTCACCCCCAACATCGACCAGCAACATTGACTTCCTATTGCCGGTCAATAACTGCAACTCCGCTGTCGCCACTGACGCCGCCGCCTACAATAATTCTGAAGACCCCAAAAATTCGGCCTCTGCCGAAGTTCCTCTGCCGCGTTCATCGATAGGTTTCTTTAATTCTAGATTTAAGCAGTCACATTCTGATATTCAATAAAAGCACTTCGCTAAAGTGAACAGAATCAAAATAATCTTTCATTTTGTCCTTCGAATAAGGATAAAATTAACTTACACATTGGATGCAACAGAACTGATCTCTCTCTCCCTCTCTCTGCAGATCACTCCATGCAAATGAGGTATGCACATCTCCCTCCCTCTTCCACTTAGGTAGCAAATCCATCAGGCCGCATCCGACTTTGTTTTATTATCTGAGAAAGTGTCAGGATGGCATTTATCTGCTCTCTCCCTCCCTCTCTCTATCGTACTCTCTCTTGGCCTGCCTGGATTGTGTGTGACTTTAAGGCTGCTTGGGGGCATAAATCACGGCGGGAAGGACTGCAAATGCGACTGCGACTGACCCACGGGTTAATTGCTGACAATTTCCAGGCGGCTGTCCCGTTGCTTAGATGGGACTCCTTTTGGCCAACTTTTGGTTGATTGTAATCTTTATTTATAGTCCTCCCATGTATAGTACGTGTGTGTGTATTTGCGTGTCCAAAAGGCGCTTAGGGGCCATGCACATGGACATGGATACCCACTGGCCAGGGTAACAAGCCCAGACAGTCGACGACGACTCCTCTCCGACCATCAATAAGCAGCTGCCTGCCTGCTTGCCTGCCTGCCTGCCACATTCCCATTAGCCATGTTCCAAGGAGTGCGCCAAGAGGGAGATGCTTGCTGCCTGCTTGCTTGTGCCTTGTGGCATGCTAACGAAGTTGACAACTTGATGACATTTGATCTCCTGGCGCGGACGCTGCTCCGTCAGCCGCAAATGACTTCGATGAGCAGATGAGAAGACAATGATCGACAATTTGAATTTGGTCTGAAGCCATGACACGCACACACACATGGGGATGGGCCATGTCTGGAACTGGCTTAAGTGAGCCTCTCCTGCAGAGCCTGCACTGGTAAAAACGACATTTATCAATGACAATCTCTGCAGACGCATCTCGGGCGAGGACAATTTGTAGTTTCTCTCAGTGCACCCGATCTACAAGTTACAAATATTCCATTTATTTATAAAAACCCATTGAAAACATGAGCCCGTTACAAAAATAACACAAACCACAAAAGCTAATAGGAAATCAGTGATGGGATTCAGAATAGTACAAGGACTAAAGACTAAGGACACAACTCTACGAACAATTCTCTAAAGTTTGGCTTTCGGTGGTGATGCTGGCGATGCTGGCGATGGTGCTGCTGCCTTCTGTATATCCTCCTCCAGCGGCAGGAGATTGCCCAAAGCAAAGATATTCTTCGGATCTAGATGCCGCTTGGTCGCCGAGTACAGGGAGCTGCCCGTATCGGTGACAGCCTTGCGATACCAGCTACTGCGGATCTTGCCCACACCGTGGTGGTGGGACAACGAGCCACCGCAGGAGAGGATCTCATCGCGGGCACTGTGCTCGATGGCCTCGAACAGCTCCACGGGATTGGCCACGTCCACGCATCGAAAGCCGAAGTAGAAGTAGATGCAGGCCCCGACATCGTAGGTCTGGGTCACCCGACACGATATCGTGTAGAACGTAATTCGACGCTTGTGGCATTCTTGCATGGCATAGACAACGAATGAATTAAGAAGAGTCTGCATAACAGATATGACATTTGCTTACCGATACCACACGCTGCTTGACAGATCGACAGAGCAGACTGCAACGATCCCAAGGCACCGATGTCTCAAATGATTCCGCCACAATTCCCTGATGCAGGCCAAAATCCTAAGGAGAAACCGGAAGTTGCTTAAGTTTTTCGGGAACGAAGATTAAATAGGGACTGCTTGTGGCTCACCCTGATATAGGCAATCACAAAGGTCAGTATGTAGCCACGTTCGCCGTTCTGTCCGCCAGCAGGAAAGCCCTTGAACTTTGCTGCGATCTCGTAAATGATGGCCTCCTGCCGCTGCACATCCTTGAGGTCGCCCTCGAAGAGCAGGGTGGCGGCAGAGATCTTCCAGGCAGTGACATAGCGCTGCTTCAGTCCATCCACCAGACTGGTCCACCAGCTCTTCTCCGGCTTGAGGGCCTGGCCGAACATGAACTGCTCGTTGTCCATCAGCCGGACGGAGGCGGGCTGGCAGCGGCGTAGGGCCACCTCCCGCATGAAAAGCACTCCCTGCTCGAAGTTGGGAAAGGCAAGGGAGCCGTAGCGCTTGACCACTGG
Source organism: Drosophila miranda (assembly GCF_003369915.1). NCBI lineage: Eukaryota > Metazoa > Arthropoda > Insecta > Diptera > Drosophilidae > Drosophila > Drosophila miranda. Next base: position 31,702,157 of record NW_022881614.1, read on the forward strand.
CAGGGGACGCACCTTCAACACTACCTCCGTGATCACACCCAGCGTTCCCTCCGATCCGAGGATGACGTGATTAAAGTCCGGGCCGCAGCTCACGCGCGGGGCACTGCACTCACGCTCCAGGGTTTCGGTCGGGGTCACCATGCGCACCCGCAGCACGAGATCTTCGATGTTGCCGTACACGTTCTTCTTCATGCCCGAGGCCCGGGTGGCCACCCAGCCGCCGAGGGTGCTGAACTCGTAGGAGTCGGGCTCGTGGCCTACCGTGAGTCCCTGCTCGCGCAGGACCCTTTCCAAATCCTGGCCCACAATGCCCGCTTCAAAGCAGACGGTAAGGTTTTCCCGGTTGAGCCACATCAGCCGATTCATCTGGGACGTATCCAAGGCACAAATCGTTCGCTTCTCCTCCTGCGGACAGGTGATTGCTCCAGATACACTCGTGCCCCCGCCGTAGGGCACCATCATCACATTGTGCTTGTGGGCCAGACGCACCAGCTGGACCACCTCGTCGTGGCAATGTGACCACACCACTATGTCGGGTATGCGATGAAATTTGTTGTGCCACAGGCTGTAGATGTCATTCAGGGTCTGGCCGTGGCATCGAATCAGACGGTCTATTCCTTCCAGCGAGTGCTCCACCTTGGTGCTACCCCGCAGCTCGGTCAGAAAGGGCGCATTCTCCACGGGGCTTGGATACGTCTGCGGCAGCTGGGGATACGGCATGCTGGGGTCCACAGAAAGCTCGAATTTTTTCTCCACCCATTTGGTAAAGTTCCGCAGTTCGCATCCACCCAAGGGGTATCTATTTCAGAGAGATTAAACGGCTCAGAATTTAGTCTACTACCTTTGCCATGGATACTCACTTGTCACCACGAAAACAGATGATGCCATCCTGGCCATAGAACAGGGAGTCGTTGTAGCCCCAGCCAAACCACTTCAACGCTTCTTGTCTGTTTTAGGAAGAATTATATGGATCAAGAATCAGTAATTATTGGTAAGAAAGATGGAAATTCCTTGGAAACTAGTCTTATATAGTCTATCTCTCGCAGAAGAGCCAACAAATCGGTGTTTTTTATGCTATAACTAATTATTGGTGGACTAGTTTTTAGTCAATTCATAGACAATACTTTTGACAGCTCAAAACTTCAGAAAGATATATTTTAAACACGCATGGAAACAGACAGACGAACATGGCTATAGAGAATGCATTTTTCATATAATCAAGACTAATGCCTGTATGTATACAGTGTCCAAAGCAGGCCCGTATCCCCTGTAAGGGTATTCCAGTATGAACAATGGACTCACCGCTTTTTGGGTATGACACTATCCACGCGAAGCGAAACGCGTGTGTCCAGGGTGAGGGCGGTTCCTTCGGCCGGCGCCACAGATGATTCCGGCACGTCTGTGGTGACATTATTCCGTTTGGCTGACATTATTCTCTTTTCAAGTTTATTGCACTTGGCGTAGTTAATTTATAATACTTTCAGACACAAGTCGCACAGCCCGTCGGAGTTTTGAAAACGTTATCCGGCTTTCACGTGAGCCCAAAATCGATATTATGTTTTATTCGACGTAGTGTGATGTCGGAATAAATATCACCTGCTTGTTTGTGTTGTAAAATGATTTATTTATTAGGTATTGTGCGCCAATGATTGCTTGGGGTTCCTTAGGTATCAAAATTAGTTGTACTTTTGCGCTAATAACTAAAATTACTTAAACAGAAGTTGCACTTGAAAACTTTGGCGGCCCTAGGTCTTGGTGCACGCTCTTTGGCTTCGTTTTCACAAATGCAGGAAAATGGAAGCATTGGTCGCACGGACCCGGAAACTCATAGAGAGAGAGAGAGAGAGAGAGAGAGAGAGAGAGAGAGAGAGAGAGAGAGAGAGAGAGAGAGAGAGAGAGAGAGAGAGAGTGGGAGTCCCACTGCGCAAGGCAGGAATAGCAGCCCCCCGTGGCAGGCGCCAAATGAGGGCGGCGGTTGAATTAAATTGAGTCGTCAACCGATTCACGAAACGGTTCGAATTCAAAAGAAAATCCAAAACAAAGCAATCCTGAACTAGTATGTTTCTAAGAAGCATAATCATAAGCATTTGTAAAATCAGTTCTTGCCTAAATTCCGAGAGCTACGCATCAATTTTTGTGCTATCGGTTTTACGAAAACAAACTTTTGTTTTGCATTTTTCAAAATTAATTGAAGGTATAAAAAATCAAAAATAACTATTGTTTCAACGCAAAAATTCATAGTCTATCCATTGCAGCATGCCGTCCAAGAAGAAAGATTCGGCCAAGAGCTCCAAAAAGGGGGCCCAAGAGGAAGCCCCCAGTATCGATCCGGCACTGGCCACCTCCACTGCATCAGCATCGGAGACGTCACCAGTGAAGCAGTCGAAGGGCTCTAAGAAGGGCAAGGGCACGAAGAAGTAGTGGTGTTCAAATCAAAGTTAATCAAGATCTTCTGTCTTCAAGTCCCAGAAGATATTATTGAAGACTCATTAGAATTACAGAAAAGATGCAATAAAAACCGATATCAAACCGATTCGCTCTCTTACACTACTCTCTTTCTTATTGGGGATGAACCTGCCCTGACAAGAGCCCAGGGAGAGTCTGATATAAGTATGTACGTATGTGTGTCCGCCCAAGTGGGGGTGGATTCGGCTTGGGGGTTGTACTAGCCGTTTCCGTATCGCACTGCTATCGTCTTTATGGTGCGTGTGCCAGTGTGAATCATGGAATAGTTATTTCAATGAAATGGAGACCGACAGGTGGTTTTAATTGTACATGTCGTCCTACGAGAACTATATTAAAGATATGTGTGGTATATACAGAATGCCGCGGAACGGTGATAATTGGTTGTGAAGGCTATAGCAGATGTTTGTTAATTTTTCATGTAAATCGAATCCACTAGGTAAACTGTGGGAAAACAGCAGTGGGCATTGGGTCCAATTTATGCAATAGGCGAGATTACCTTATATGTATTTAGGAACCTTAGTGGGACGCACTTTAATCAACATTTCGGTGCAATACGGAACCATAATCCATTCACAATCCAATCCATATCCACTCACAACGACTTATCCGGCGGAAAGGGAATCAACTGCAGCGTACAGCTTTTAAACCGAAACTGAGAGATCTCCGATCTCCACCTTCACTTACCGACCCACACTGTCTCGCACAATGTTTTCTCTTGCAAATAGCTGGCCTGTCAGTGGTTTATTACGTAGTTATTTGCACTATGCTGTATAGTTTAACAATTGTCTGAAGTGTAAATTCGTCAATGCTTCACCGACACAAAAACAAAAAAAACGAGGGGGAACGTTGTGGGTTGCTGCGTACACCGCAACTCTACAGTTATACCCGATACTAAGTCAGTATGGCTCTCCTGCGGCAGACGCCGCTAATATTGAACCACACGACAAAGAGTGCGTGCGAGAGAGACAGAAAATCAGTCTGAGCGTGACGTCGGGCGCTGCGTGGCCACTGCAAATTGATTTCTTGCTTTTGGCTACAACAATGATCCGATCTGATCCAGATTCAGCAATCTGATAGATATAGTCATTATCTATGATTCTGCGTTTTTAGCTTTCTCGAATGTGCAATATTGTGGATGCAACAGATTTTCGTCCTTTGTGGGGGCGGAAGGGGGTGGAGCGAAATTCTGAGATATACGTTTTATAGTGAGATCTAACAGAAGTGCTGATTCCAAATTTGGTTACTCTAGCCTTAATAGTCTCTGAGATTTGTGGATGCCCCAGATTTTCGTCCTTTGCGGGGGCGGAAGGGTTTGTGGCGAAATTTGGACACGAAACGGTCAAGGTCCGATATCACAGGAGTGTGGATACCAAATTTGGTTGCTCTGGCTCTTATAGGTTCTGAGATCCTTGAACTCATATTTTGCAATTGGCAAAGCCGACCATGAAACCTGTGTGTTAGAGAGAGACAGAGCGAGAAAGAATGAAATTGTTTTCTTGATTCTGGCTATAATAATTATACGATCTGGTTGAGATTTTACAATCTAGAACATATAGTCATCTTCTACGATTCTGCGTTTTTGGTTTTATCATATCTTTAAAAATGTGGATGCCACAGATTTTCGTCCTTTGTGGGGGCAGAAGTGGGCGGGGCGAAGTTTTGAAATATATTTGTAGCAGTGACATATCACAGAAGTCTGGATCCAAAACATCGTTGCTCTAGCTCTTATAGTCTTTGAGCACTAGGCGCTGAAGGGGACGGACGGACGGACGGACGGACGGACGGACGGACGGACGGACGGACAGACGGACAGACAGACAGGGCTCAATCGACTCGGCTATTGATGCTGATCAAGAATATATATACTTTATGGGGTCGGAAACGATTCCTTCTGGACGTTACACACATCCACTTTTACCACAAATCTAATATACCCCAATACTCATTTTGAGTATCGGGTATAAACAAAAATTAACAACAAAAGTGGCCGTTATTTGTACAATTTTCTCACAACGACACATGAAAACCTGACGACACTGACCGGTCAAAGTTTATTGTGGGCTGGGGCATCGGGCAGGCCTTCAATTTGTTCCAGTCCCACCTGAACGATAGGTGGCCAGGGCTGAGGGCGACGCGCCATCTAGCGGAAGTCCAGGGAGGATCGATGGTGTATGGGGACATCGGGGGGAGCTGGAGCCGTTACTGGGGATATAAGGAAGAGAATAGGATTAGTTATATGTATTAGTAAGGGAAAAAGGGGATAAATAGGAGTAAAAATATTAGAAAACGTGGATTGGATTATGGAAATCGTGGAGCGTGGACGGAGTAACTTCGAAATTTGAAATTTTGTGCTTAAAACAGAAAGAGTGAAGTGAGTACAGAAAAGGCGGGCGATAAAATAGGTTGTAATGCAGAAAATTTTACTAACAGCCGGCAAGGAATATAGCCACCAGAACCGGGCCAGAAGGTTTCCTGGAGAGGGACACTGGAGTTCGAGAAAGTCGACTGCAGAGAAGAAGACTGCCCAACGGAACCTGAGTGAGTTCGTTCCAGTTGCGCGTGTGTGAGCCAAGTAGCGCGGGACGTGTGAAGGGGGAGGGTGAAAGAGGACGATTTAGCTGCCAGGGCGATTCTAGCCACACCGCACGATCGTTGCATCGCCTTCCAGTGCGTGCCACACGTTTGGTCTCATTCACCAAGTAACAACCCCGAAACCCTATTCACACACACACACGCGCTCACGTATACACGGACCTATATAAATTTAGGGCTGACCGGCCACGGCCAGCGATCGCCCACGTCGTTTGAACTTAAGGAAAAAAAACATAATCCGCACTCCAAATACCGTTCCACATTAAATGTTATTTTGTTCCGTGTGTTGTCCTTTATTTAGTAATTAGTATTAGCTTAAACCGTTTAACGTACATTGAAAAAAAATATGTAAAAACCCCAACACCTTTCACGAACCTAAATCTGCGATAAGCTGTTCAGTGCCAGAAGATTAACCCTTAGTGGGTGACGCGGGGGTCCCATCAGTCCACCGTATTTGGTCGAGCGATTTGTGGAAAAATATTGTTTATTGTTTATGTCCCGGGGACCCTTAACAAGAGCTCTTGGTAGGTTAAGTCTCCGTAGGGGCCCGAGTTAAATTAACTCCCGTAAAACTGGATCCACCCATCTACACATATTCCATGACGTATGGGTGAGGGTATCCCTGTTGGTTGAACGAAATTTCAGCAGTTATTCCCTTGTTTGCCTGTGTGTCGAACGTTTTGGTGTTTCTTAGTGGTTAGTGATAATTTTGAGTATAGCTATTTATTAATGAAAGAGATGAAATTGTCAATTTACGATTATTAAAGCTTGGATATATATTGAAGCATGATGCATTAAATTTAAAATAGAGGGAGGACGCGTGGCGTAAGCCATGGATTAGGCCAGCCGTTACCGTTCCAGCAGAGGGTGGCCAAAATGAACGTTGTGTTTGGTCACAGGTAGGGCGGGCGCGCGAAGTGATAACACCCAAGCTTCACCCACTTGATAGCCGTCTGTTTATGATTTTCTTTGTTGTTGTTAGGTTGTTGTTAGTTTTGATGTCCCGAGAAGTAGTAAGTCTCCTTTTTTATACCCGATACTCAAAATGAGTATTGGGGTATATTAGATTTGTGGTAAAAGTGGATGTGTGTAACGTCCAGAAGGAATCGTTTCCGACCCCATAAAGTATATATATTCTTGATCAGCATCAATAGCCGATAACGGCTCCAGCTCCCCCCGATGTCCCCATACACCATCGATCCTCCCTGGACTTCCGCTAGATGGCGCGTCGCCCTCAGCCCTGGCCACCTATCGTTCAGGTGGGACTGGAACAAATTGAAGACCTGCCCGATGCCCCAGCCCACAATAAACTTTGACCGGTCAGTGTCGTCAGGTTTTCATGTGTCGTTGTGAGAAAATTGTACAAATAACGGCCACTTTTGTTGTTAATTTTTGTTTATACCCGATACTCAAAATGAGTATTGGGGTATATTAGATTTGTGGTAAAAGTGGATGTGTGTAACGTCCAGAAGGAATCGTTTCCGACCCCATAAAGTATATATATTCTTGATCAGCATCAATAGCCGAGTCGATTGAGCCCTGTCTGTCTGTCCGTCTGTCCGTCCGTCCGTCCGTCCGTCCCCTTCAGCGCCTAGTGCTCAAAGACTATAAGAGCTAGAGCAACGATGTTTTGGATCCAGACTTCTGTGATATGTCACTGCTACAAAAATATCTCAAAACTTCGCCCCGCCCACTTCCGCCCCCACAAAGGACGAAAATCTGTGGCATCCACATTTTTAAAGATACGATAAAACCAAAAACGCAGAATCGGTGAGGATGACCATATTTTCTACAGTGCAAAATCTGAACCAGATCGTATAATGATTATAGCCAGAATCAAGAAAACAATTTAATTCTTTCTCGCTCTGTCTCTCTCTAACACACAGGTTTCATGGTCGGCTTTGCCAATTTAAAAATATGAGTTCAAGGATCTCAGAACCTATAAGAGCCAGAGCAACCAAATTTGGTATCCACACTCCTGTGATATCGGACCTTGACCGTTTCGTGTCCAAATTTCGCCACACCCCCTTCCGCCCCCGCAAAGGACGAAAATCTGGGGCATCCACAAATCTCAGAGACTATTAAGGCTAGAGTAACCAAATTTGGTATCCGCACTTCTGTTAGATCTCACTATAAAACGTATATCTCAGAATTTCGCCTCACCCCCTTCCGCCCCCACAAAAGACGAAAATCTGTTGCATCCACAATATTGCACATTCGAGAAAACTAAAAACGCAGAATCATAGATAATGACCATATCTATCAGATTGCTGAATCTGGATCAGATCGGATCATTGTTGTAGCCAAAAGCAAGAAATCAATTTTCAGTGGCCACGCAGCGCCCGACGTCACGCTCAGACTGATTTTCTGTCTCTCTCGCACGCACTCTTTGTCGTGTGGTTCAATATTAGCGGCGTCTGCCGCAGGAGAGCCATACTGACTTAGTATCGGGTATAACTGTAGAGTTGCGGTGTCCGCAGCAACTCACAACGTTCCACCTCGTTTTGTCTACATTTGGTGGGCAAGGGGAACTACCCAGCCCTGGGGTCGACAGCTAGCCGGCATTGCCCTCTGGGAAACAAGCCAAGTGTAACAAATGGCGCCCAATTTATTTTCGAATTCGCATGCATCTGGACTGACGCAGGTTCGGGTGGTATTACAAGAAATGTCACTCAGGCTGGTAAAGGCAGATGAGGAATGAAAAAAAATAATAAATTTAGTGGAGAAGACGACAGCTCGCGAAGTGCAGTTTAGCTGTCCCGGCGGAAGTCGCTGCTGCAGGCTTAAGGTGAGCGTAAAGCTGGTCCTTAATGGCGCGGGGTGATTGAGGCTAGGGATGGATAGACGGAGGCAGTTAACGGATATATAAAATTTGTGATAGGGACTTACGAATTACAGTTGAACATTTTGTCGCTATTCGATGTCGCAAGTGAACGTAAGTCACTGCCGTTCAACAAAAAAATGGACAGGGAGTTTGCGACGGACACATTGCCTGGTGGACTGTGATATCGAATAAATCTGTGATGGAATGTGATATTGGAATAAGTTAGAGTAAGTCATGTAGGTAAATGTTCATTGTAGTTTCGCACCTGTTTGTTTAAAACAAAGCCGCTTTCGTGTTTTTGAACCTGTTGTCTGTCTGCCGAGAGGGGGTGAGGAGTAGGTGGCCCGGGAGTCGTAAAGACAACCCGCGATGCATCTGTTGTCATGGCAGATCGGTATGATGGATGACAGGAACAAATCACAAGCAAAGTGAGCTCATGCACCGTGAGGCTTCTCGTTTATCGGCCATCGCTTAGAGCGATGACTAGAGTAGATGACAGGCCACACAAAGGTGGTGTTCCTAATTGTAGGATATCCGTAGGGCGACTGTCAAGTGGAGCGCAGAAACTGGAGCGGTTGCTGGTCCCGGCTAGTCACGTGTCCCCCTCTTAATGAATCTTGTAAGAAGAAGAAGAACTGTTAGGAATTTTTGTTGTTAGGTTTTGTGTTGTGTTGAATGTGTTTGAAGTTTGAGTGTCTTAGGTGTCGATCGAATATACATGTATGTTATTATTTATTTATTCAAATATTTAATTGCATATATCTCGTTAACGGCGCTGGTTGGCGCAATATTTATATCGGTATTTATTTATTTATTTATCGGAGTATTTTTTGGTCCGAAGCGTGGTGTTATTTATTCTTACTAGTTATTTCTTTGGGTATTTATTTCTTTATTTATATATATTATCTTAGTTTAGGAGTTTCCCTTTTTTTTTTTAATATTGGTGTTGCTCGGTGCAGATGCCACAAGAAGGGGGTAGTCGACAGTATCATACGCGATCACGCGTAAACACAACAGTGGACCAGATAGGAGAAGTGTCAGGGGCGATGTTTGATCTAGATCGGGAGGAACTTGGAGCTGTGGGTGGGTTGCCAAGAACACCGGTCCAGGCCAGGTCAGAAGAATGGCCAATGTCCGATCCTACACCCACGCTTGCTTCCGAACTGGCATCAGCAGTCAACGTATCGTTGGCTCAGGCTCATGCGACACACAGGGCAGCGAACACTGACTCGATTAGTCGGGTGTTGCAGGAGGAGTTGCGTAAGGGGTTTATCGAGATGATGCACCAACTCAACGAGGTACTCCAGCCGGTTAGACAGCTGCAGCAGCAGAAGGAACCGCAGCGGGAGGAGGTTCACAACGAGCAGGAGTATCGAGGAGCAATCCCGAAAAGGAAGCCGTCTAGCACGACTGATGCGCCGATTCCGCCACCAAAACCATTTTTGGCTCGCTCGGGGCGAGGTGGTATTGGTCCGGAACCGTCTTCAGGAGTAGGACCCACCGCATCCAGTGAGCAGCATCAACGGGGTGGGCATCAAGCGCGAAATTGGCGAAACCCGATAGCACTCAGACACTCGGGTCAGGGTCGTGGCGAGGGTAGGAGAGCTGGTGGGATTCCTAGAGAAGATCCGCATCCAAATCCCCCGGGTTATAGACCTTGGCGACGGTGGTGCCGAGTCGAAAAATGGGACGTGACGTTCGACGGAGACAGCAACAAAATGACAGTCGAGGATTTTGTGTTCCGAATTGAATTCCTACAAGCCCAATGCCGCTGTCCGTGGGATGAAGTTCTAAAGGGATTTCATCACCTGGTTACAGGAAACGCGCGGGAATGGTACTGGCAGTACATCCGTGATCATGGCGGTGGTGTTTGGCAGGAACTAAGGGGCGACTTAATTGCTCGTTTCCGAGGCACGGCGTCCGAGTTCGACCGCATGAGAGAACTGCGAGAAAGAATGCAGCGGTCAAACGAGAGTGTGGAAGACTTTTTCCATGTCATGAGAAAGCTCGCGTCGAGGTTGGAGATGCCACCACCTGAAAAGGAGAATGTAGTGAGGTGTGGGTGTGGCCTACGTTGGGCGCGGCAGAAGAATGCAGGGCACGCCGGCGTGTGCTCAATAGTGTTCCGGAATCCGGTGGGCATGCCCACGCGTATGTTGTCCCTCCTGGGACTGACGACATACTCGTGGTGGTGTTCCAGTCCCACCTGAACGATAGGTGGCCAGGGCTGAGGGCGACGCGCCATCTAGCGGAAGTCAAGGGAGGCTCGATGGTGTATGCGGACATCGGGGGGAGCTGGAGCCGTTACTGGGGATATAAGGAAGAGAATAGGATTAGTTATATGTATTAGTAAGGGAAAAAGGGGATAAATAGGAGTGAAAATATTAGAAAACGTGGATTGGATTATGGATAATGAGGAGCGTGGACGGAGTAACGTCGAAATTTGAAATTTTGTGCTCAAAACAGAAAGAGTGAAGTGAGTACAGAAAAGGCGGGCGATAAAATAGGTTGTAATGCAGAAAATTTTACTAACAGCCGGCAAGGAATATAGCCACCAGAACCGGGCCAGAAGGTTTCCTGGAGAGGGACACTGGAGTTCGAGAAAGTCGACTGCAGAGAAGAAGACTGCCCAACGGAACCTGAGTGAGTTCGTTCCAGTTGCGCGTGTGTGAGCCAAGTAGCGCGGGACGTGTGAAGGGGGAGGGTGAAAGAGGACGATTTAGCTGCCAGGGCGATTCTAGCCACACCGCACGATCGTTGCATCGCCTTCCAGTGCGTGCCACACGTTTGGTCTCATTCACCAAGTAACAACCCCGAAACCCTATTCACACACACACACGCGCTCACGTATACACGGACCTATATAAATTTAGGGCTGACCGGCCACGGCCAGCGATCGCCCACGTCGTTTGAACTTAAGGAAAAAAAACATAATCCGCACTCCAAATACCGTTCCACATTAAATGTTATTTTGTTCCGTGTGTTGTCCTTTATTTAGTAATTAGTATTAGCTTAAACCGTTTAACGTACATTGAAAAAAAATATGTAAAAACCCCAACACCTTTCACGAACCTAAATCTGCGATAAGCTGTTCAGTGCCAGAAGATTAACCCTTAGTGGGTGACGCGGGGGTCCCATCAGTCCACCGTATTTGGTCGAGCGATTTGTGGAAAAATATTGTTTATTGTTTATGTCCCGGGGACCCTTAACAAGAGCTCTTGGTAGGTTAAGTCTCCGTAGGGGCCCGAGTTAAATTAACTCCCGTAAAACTGGATCCACCCATCTACACATATTCCATGACGTATGGGGGAGGGTATCCCTGTTGGTTGAACGAAATTTCAGCAGTTATTCCCTTGTTTGCCTGTGTGTCGAACGTTTTGGTGTTTCTTAGTGGTTAGTGATAATTTTGAGTATAGCTATTTATTAATGAGAAAGATGAAATTGTCAATTTACGATTATTAAAGTGTAAGATATGAATATTAGTTTATAAGATTTGAATATTAGTTTAAGATTTACTCATCGATAGTATTATAAGAAATACCAATGTACTCGATACTTGTCGCGGACAAGTATCGATATGCCAACACACATTCATTCGAATACGCCGATCAAGAAAGAAGAATATATAATAAAACCGTGCTATTAAAAGTTTACATATCAGGTGTGGGGTTTGCCCAAAAAAAAAAAAAAAAAAACTCTGCGATGAACAATGCAGACATAAGAGCGAAAACCAAAAGTGAACTTAGCGACATAACGTATATTTTGATCAAGATGCCAACATACACCAATTACGTACAGCAGTGAAAAAACTCATGGAAGACACGCATGAGCTAGGAAATACGGCGCCAAGCGCAGACGAGACTATGCAGGCAGACATTTTTGCAGTCCCGGTTGAGCGCGAGATAGATAGAGACAACCGTAGTGCACAACACGCAGTAAAAGCGGCGCCAGAAGAATATGGTGAAAATGTGCAGAAGGCTCGAGAAGCATTCATGCCGCGACAAGACAACGCTTGTTCGAAATTGACCATGCGATCAGATGAACACGAAGAAGAACCGCGCCGTTTGCAGCAGTTGGAACAATTGTACGTTTCTCGCAAGCGCTTAGCTGATCTCAAATTAAGCATATTGAAAACGGAGAAAGAGGCTATGGAGTTGGAAACGCCGAGAGATTGCATCGACTTGACACACATTGAGGCGTTGATGCGTCCATTTTCTGGAGATGACGACCAGGCTGTAACCAGTTGGATAAGTAACTTTGAGGACATTATGAATTTCCATGGTGTATCCGAGTCCAAATGCTGGATATTAGCGAAGCGGCTGCTAGGCGGATCGGCGAAGGCGTACATCGACCATGTGGCGCCTTTGACTTGGCAATTGATGCGAGCAGAATTGCTCAACGTCTTTGAGCAGAAAGTGACAGCGTGGGACATTGGAAAGCGACTGGAGGCACGGAAAATTGCAAATAATGAAAGCGCATTGCAATATTTCGTCGCAATGTGCAGCATAGCGTCGCAAGCAGACATGGCCACGAGCGATGTGGTCAAATTCATCGTAGAGGGACTGCAGGACAAGACGGGCATGGCAGCATCCATGCTATATTGCAGCACACTCAACGAGTTGCGTGACAAGATGGTCAGAAGAGCTCCTGGCGTCGTAGCAATTCGTAGCGAAGGTATGACAAAGGGAAAACTAAATGTGAGTATGGCAGTTGGGCAGCAGCAAGGTGGTGGCGCAATGCGTTGATACAACTGTCGGCAATTTGGGCACGTTATGAATGAATGCAGTCAGCCAAAGAGACCGGATGGGGCATGTTTTAACTGTTGGAGTACCAGCCACCTATATTCGCAGTGCCCGAAACGAAAGATGGCCACTAGGGTAGCTGCAGTTCAAGATGAGGAGCGACCAGGAGAAAAAAACAACGACGATTTAGCGGCTGTCCAGTTAATCACTTTATGACTTCCGTTTGGTGAACAAAGAGGCGTCAGTATTTTTAGTCTATTTGATACAGGAAGCCCTGTAAGTTTTATACATAAGTCTTTGATACCGAAGTCGGCTATAGTTGAAGCCTATAATGAAGTTAGGAAATACTATGGACTAGGAGGACAACCAATTCCCATATGGGGAAAATTTAAGTGCCATATTGAATTTTGCACAAAGAAATATATCGTTTTATTAAACATCGTAGATGATAACATGCTGCCTTTGCCGGTATTGTTGGGACGCGATTCCCTTAAAGTTATTGAAGTAAAATTAGTTCATAAGAAATATATCAATGCGAAGCAACACACATCATTAAGTTCGTTAAAGCAAAAAGCTAGTAGTTTAACCTGCGCGTCTTTATTCACCGAACGTAAAAATAATATTAACATAAGACTATATGATAAGTTAGATGGTAATCAATCAGAAAGAAGCGAGCTAATCAAACGTTCTAATCCATTTAAAAATCAGACACAAGAAAACTCAAGGAATGACAAAATGGCCATCGAGAATATGAATCAAGGTGACGAATTCAGTAACTTTAGTGCGTCGGTAGAGATTGATGAAGAGGAACATATTAACGTAGGTTTCGAATTTGGCCTCACTCTTGCAGAAAAGTGTAGGGAAGTTATTAAGACATACTATTTACACAAAGAATTTGACTTTAAAGCACCACCAAAGTATCAGATACAGATTCGTGTAACAGAAACAACACCATTTCATTGTACTCCGCGTCGTTTATCCTACCATGAGAGAGAGAAAGTAGCTGAAATAGTAGATGATCTGTTAGAAAAGAAAGTAATCCGTCATAGTGAGTCTCCTCCACCATTTCATTGTACTCCGCGTCGTTTATCCTACCATGAGAGAGAGAAAGTAGCTGAAATAGTAGATGATCTGTTAGAAAAGAAAGTAATCCGTCATAGTGAGTCTCCTTATGCTTCCCCGTTGGTCCTAGTAAAAAAAAAAATCAGGAGAACTTCGAATGTGTGTCGATTACCGTGGTCTGAACAAACGAATTGTTAAAGATAATTTCCCATTGCCCCTTATTGAGGACTGTCTTGAGTTTTTAGAAAACAAGTGCTGTTTTTCCATTATAGATTTGAAAAGTGGGTATCATCAAATAGGCGTAGAAGAAAAATCAGTTCCGTATACATCGTTTGTGACACCGCAAGGACAGTATGAGTACTTGAGAATGCCCTTTGGGTTAAAAAATGGATCCGCTATTTTTCAGAGATTTATTTCGGAGCTCTTGAGAGACTTTATTAGGAACAAAAGCATTGTAGTGTACATGGATGATATATTAGTAGCGACTAAAACAGTTGAAGAACACATGGATATATTAAAAAGACTATGCATTCGGTTTAGCGAGCAAAATTGAGAGATAAATCTAAAAAAGTGTAGGTTTGTCAATCGAAACATCGATTTCCTGGGGTATAAAGTTAATCAAAACGGAATAGTTCCTAGTGATTCCCATATTGAGGCCTTGAAAAAATACCCAGTCCCTCAAAATGTAAAAGCACTGCACTCATGCTTGGGATTCTTTTCGTATTTTCGACGTTTCATGTTGTCATTTGCGACGACAGCTAAGCCCTTGGTGCAGTTGTTAAAAGAAGGTGGTCCGTTTCCCATGAATAGAGAACAGGTGAAGACGTTTGAAATTCTTAAGAATGCGTTGGCAAATCCTCCGGTATTAGCCATTTTTAGCCCAAATAGAGAAACGGAATTACATACAGACGCAAGTTCATACGGTTATGACGCAATACTGATGCAAAGACAAGATGATGGGAAGATGCACCCTGTGTCCTATTATTCCGGCAAAACAACAGAAAGAGAATCACGTTATCATAGTTTCGAACTAGAGACATTGGCTATAATTTATGCATTGAGGCGTTTTAGAGCATATTTGGAGCATAGGTCCTTCAAAATAATCACGGATTGTAATTCGTTAGTACAGACGTTAACCAGAAAGTCATTTAGTCCTAAGATAGCACGGTGGTCCCTAGAGTTAGAGAACTATGATTATTCCATTATGCACAGACCTGGGGCCAGTATGGCGCACGTTGATGCGCTGAGCAGACAAGATCAAGTGACGAATATGTTAGAGGATGGTTATAGAGTCAAATACGGTTTAGATAAGTATAATTTAGAAAAAGATGGGAGTAGAAAGCAATATACAAGGAATAGTGTAAGTAGAGACAACACAGGTAGTGAGCATAGAGGTACCGTAGAGAACCCTGTGATTAAGTGTAGAGAATTAAATATCAATAGAGAGCGTAGTAGTACCGTACAGAACCCTGCGATTGAGTGTGGAGAATCAAGTGCAGTAGGAAGTAGATTGGGAAATAGGTGGAAGTCTGATGATAGAGAGAACCTTGGTGGTGATTGTAGAGATAACATAGAGAATAGTGAATATAGGGAAAAGGATGGATGGAAGATTGAAATTAGAGATTTGAGCCAATGTAGAGGAAGCGTTAACGATTTGGTGGGGGAGTAAAGTACATTAGTAGTAGGAATTCAGATAAAGAGAAAAAATGTGTTGAGGATACAGTAGAGAGGGACAAGTTAGAGTTTCAGGAGGAAAGATTACTAAAATCATTGATAGTGGGGGTAGTAGGTGCAACGCCAGAAGATGTTGATTTGATACTGCAAACAGAACAGATGCGAGACAAGGAAGTAGTTAGGATTCGAAAAATGCTAGAGGATGGAATTGAAGTAGATTTTGAAATGATAGATGGTATTGTTTACAAGAGGAGTTGTGAAAACAAACTATGTTTCTATGTACCAATGTGTATGGAAGAGCAGTTGATAAGGCGGTCACACGAAAAACTAGGACATCTGGCCGCAGAGAAGTGCGTGAGTGACCTTTTGAGGACCTACTGGTTTCCGTCAATGAGAAGTAAAGTGGCAAGTTTCATCAGAAACTGTCTACCGTGTATACTACACTCGATGCCTAAAACAATCCATAACAGAACGCTCCATAGTATCCCAAAGTCGTGTGTTCCTTTTCATACCCTACATGTTGATCATTTGGGTCCGTTGCCGAGTATTAGATCTAAGCGAAAACACCTCCTTGTGGTAATAGGTGCATTCACTAAGTTTGTCAAATTGTTCCCGGTTAATAGTACCAGCACGCGGGAAGCGAAGGATGCTTTAAGTAAATATTTTGATTTCTATAGTCGCCCTACTAGGATAATATCAGATCGTGGGACCTGTTTCACCTCGTTAGAGTTCTCTAGTTTTCTGCAGGAGAGAGGGATAGAGCACATTAAGGTAGCTACAGGTGCACCGCAGGCGAATGGCCAAGTGGAGCGGGTGAATCGTGTTCTTACTCCTATGTTAGGAAAACTGTCAGAGCCCCTTGAGCAAGCCGATTGGTATAGGTTGATGAGCAAGGTAGAGCACGCCATTAATAACTCCGTTAACAGCAGTACGAAAAAGACACCTAGCACATTGTTATTTGGAATACCCCAGAAAGGACCCGTTGTAGATGAATTAACCGAATACCTAGAGGAGAAGTTAGCGTCAGAACTTAGAGAGTTGGAAACTATAAGAGAAATAGCAAGTGAGAACATACGGTTGTCGCAGAAAAGAAATGAGAAGATGTATGCCCATAAACATAGAGCCCCATTAAAGTATGAACCTGGTGACTATGTAGCAGTCCGGCATGTGGACACAACACCGGGGATCAATAAGAAGTTCGCACCAAAGTATCGAGGACCGTACAGGATCAATAGAGTATTGGATAATGATCGTTATGAGGTTGTCGACATTGAGGACTGTCAGTTGACGCAAATACCATTCCGAAGTATATTAGAACCAGCAAGGCTTAAACCCTGGGTAGAGTGCAAGGATAAAACTATGGTCTCATGTTGATAATCGATGAAATAGTATGTTAAGTAAGACAATACCGAATAAGAAATGTTTAACCAACTGTATGCCTTAGTGTGTAGATCGTGGGCGATCTGTAGTCAGGTTGCCCGAATGTAAGATATGAATATTAGTTTATAAGATTTGAATATTAGTTTAAGATTTACTCATCGATAGTATTATAAGAAATACCCGAGGACAAGTATCGATATATCAACACACATTCATTCGAATACGCCGATCAAGAAAGAAGAACATATAATAAAACCGTGCTATTAAAAGTTTACAAAAGCTTGGATATATATTGAAGCATGATGCATTAAATTTAAAATAGAGGGAGGACGCGTGGCGTAAGCCATGGATTAGGCCAGCCGTTACCGTTCCAGCAGAGGGTGGCC
Source organism: Drosophila miranda (assembly GCF_003369915.1). Classification (NCBI taxonomy): domain Eukaryota; kingdom Metazoa; phylum Arthropoda; class Insecta; order Diptera; family Drosophilidae; genus Drosophila; species Drosophila miranda. Next base: position 31,719,283 of record NW_022881614.1, read on the forward strand.
AAAATGAACGTTGTGTTTGGTCACAGGTAGGGCGGGCGCGCGAAGTGATAACACCCAAGCTTCACCCACTTGATAGCCGTCTGTTTATGATTTTCTTTGTTGTTGTTAGGTTGTTGTTAGTTTTGATGTCCCGAGAAGTAGTATGTCTTCTTTTTTGTCTACATTTGGCGGGCAAGGGGGACTACCCAGCCCTGGGGTCGACAGCTAGCCGGCATTGCCCTCTGGGAAACAAGCCAAGTGTAACAAATTGGCGGCTATTCGGTATTCGCATTAACCTATTTGTACTTTGAAACTTCGAAAATGCTTTTTTTCCCTAATTGGTTGCTTACTTTATTGCAAAGTTTTCATACCTTCGTTATCAAAAGTGAGCACACGCGCACGCAGCCAGGAAGTGGAAAACAAATATTAAATTAGCAAATGGTACAACAATTTTGTTAGCAAATGCACTGCGTTTTTGAAGCTAAGCTTATTTTTTCTTTTGGCTTCGTTTTTTTTGAATCCAAACGGCTACTTTCTGGCGACATCTATTTGCCAACTTCTGAACTAAGCCAGCGATAGTAACAAAATCGATATATCAATTTTATAATCAATAACAGCATCGATAACAATAATTTTATAATCAATAACAGCATCGATATTTGGAACTTGAATTCGTCAGTATATTTACGGTATATTTTTAAAATGAGATGGTATGTTTTGGTATATTTCTGAGGGTCAGACCGTATATTTGGTCGCTAAGTCCGCGGTCACACTGCTTGCCGTTTTAAGTGAAAAACATTAAATAAAACCGCAATAAATGGTTTAAAAAAAAAAACGAATAATATTTAACTAGTATGAAACCAGTATGGGACTAGTAATTAGTATGGGAAACCACAAGCAACAAGGAGAGGCTTAAGAAGTCTCTTTTGTGTATGCCAGTGTGGGTGTGTGTGTGCATGTTAGTGTTGGTGGACAGAACAATAACAAGCCGAAAAAAGAGAAGAATGTCAATGGCTTTGAAATGTAATGGAGCAGGACCCACAGTAATGCTCCAACTTCGGCGATGAATCATAGGTGAGCTATGCGCCAACCCCTCGGCTCGACCCCATTAGGTCAGCCTGCTTTACCGCACCATATATGCATGCGGTGTGTACATACATATGTACATATCTGACAGTTGCTCTTCTTCCTTTGCAGCCACCCGAACCGTGCCTTCATATCGAACGACTAGCAATATACATATGTACAACTAAAGATGCCGCTCCTGAGCAAATGCTTTCCTTGCTTCAAATTCAAACACGAGGAGGTAATTCACAAGCTGGACTATAGCAATACACCGCTGGAGGAGCTCTACCTGAGCACCACCCGGGTGAGTCCAGAGCCACTTTGTTGGAGACTGCTTCCTGCTAACCTTCCTTTTGCCTTTTTCAGCTGCAATCATTGCCCCCGCAGCTGTTTTACTGCCAGAGCCTACGTGTGCTCCACGTGAACAGCAACAATCTGGAGAACATACCCCAGGCCATTGGCAGTCTGCGCCAGCTACAGAATTTGGATCTCAATCGGAATCGTGAGTGAGAATAAGAATTCTCTATCCCCCAAAAGATGCTCATAGATATTTGTGTCCTTTCAGTGATTGAAAATGTACCCGATGAAATCAAGGCCTGCAAGCATTTAACCCGACTGGATCTGAGTTGCAACAGCCTACAACGTCTTCCAGATGCAGTTACCTCGCTCATATCCCTGCAGGAGCTGCTGTTGAACGAAACGTACCTGGAGTTTCTTCCAGCCAACTTTGGACGGCTGGTCAATCTGAGGATTCTCGAGCTACGTCTCAACAATCCAATCACGCTGCCCAAGTACATGGTGAGGCTAGTGAATCTACAGCGACTGGACATTGGGGGCAATGAGTTCACAGAGCTTGTGAGTGAACACACAGAACCACCTCATTAAGAACCACATAAATTTTAAATCATTTGCAGCCCGAAGTCGTTGGGGAGCTGAAATCCTTGCGAGAGCTGTGGATCGACTTCAATCAAATTTGCCGCGTGTCCGCGAACATTGGTAAACTGCGCGAACTACAGCACTTTGAGGCCAACGGCAATCTTCTGGACACACTGCCCAGCGAGCTGAGCAACTGGCGGAATGTGGAAGTTCTATCAATTTGCTCCAACAACCTGGAAGCATTCCCCTTCAGCGTCGGCATGCTGTTCAAGTTCAAGTGCGAGTCGAACGGGCTGACAGAGCTTCCCGATACCATCAGCTACTTGGAGCAGCTGGAGGAGCTGGTCCTCAGCCACAACAAGTTGATCCGGCTGCCCAGCACCATTGGGATGCTGCGAAGCCTGCGGTTTCTCTTCGCCGAAGAGAATAAGCTCCGCCAGTTGCCCGACGAGCTTTGCAGCTGCCAGCAGTTGAGTGTCTTGAGTATGGCCAACAATCAGTTGTCCGCGCTGCCCCAAAACATTGGAAACCTGGGAAAGCTGAAGGTCATCAACGTGGTCAACAACTATATCAATGCGCTGCCCGTCTCCATGCTGAACCTAGTGAATCTCACCTCACTGTGGCTAAGCGACAATCAGTCGCAGCCCCTGGTGCCTCTGCAATACTTGGATGACAGTACAAAGACACAGTTGACCTGCTTCATGCTGCCCCAGGTCACCTTCAAGATGAACAGTATGCAGGCCCAGCAGCAGGCCCAAGAGCAGTACGAGTTTGTGTACGCCAATCAGCAGCATCCGCAGGCGAGTCCTTCGCGGCGCATCTGCTTTACCGAGGAGGCCACCATATTGAGCAATGCCAAAACGCAGCCGGCGCCCAGTTATCCCAGCTACGTAGCTGCACCGCCAACACCAACGCCGGAACAGATGGCGGGGTCGGTTCGATTGATGCGATCGCCCACTCCGTATCCCAAGGAGCTGCGCCAAATGGCGAAATACGTTAGGCAAGCCCAGGCAGCAGCGACGTCGGCAAACGCCAATGAGGTGAGGGAGGCCCGCGTAGTGCCCAATGGCCAAGTTCACTGTGATACCGACCATACCAATGCCGAGCAAGATGTTGTGGATCAGGCCGCGGCAAGTGCAATATACGGTGTTGCGCCGGAGAACGCCCACATCTACGGTGTCTATCAGCAGCCGGCTACGACGCAGCAGCTTCCGGTTCCTACACAAGAGTACTACGGCCTGCCCCTGGTCAACTACGAGGCGCACTATCAGCAGTTGTACGTCGAGGCCAACACCTTACCCACCACACATCTGAACGGTGAGCAGGACTACGAATTGCAGCCCTTGCAGCCACAGCAGCAGCAGCAGGCAGTGCCGCCACCTCGATTAGAGCCGCCACCCTACCATATAGCTAGAGTATATACCAAGAAAACGCCAGAGGATCTTAATCTCTACGAGTCCATGAGACAGCGCAAGCAACAGCAGCAGCAGCAGCAGTTGGAGCAAACGATCTATCAGGATGCTCTGAATAGAAACTTTAAGACCACGGCGATCGGTGCCCAGGAAGATGAGCCCATCGAACAGCTGGACTACCAAAACAATGTCAGCAATCTGGAGCAGAGCCCCGAGGACGACGAGGAAGAGCTGGATGATAGCTTGTCGCAGCACTCGATGAACTCCACGGCCACCAACAACACTTCCAGAGCAAGTCACAAAAAGTCAACCTGGATCTTTGGCGTCCACAAGAATCCGACGGTCAAGCAGGTTACCCTCAAATGGGAGAACAGCATGGGCTTTGAAGTAGCTGAGCTGCTCAATCACGTAAGTATTTTCATGTCGATTCTGTTTACGAGACGAAATGAACTCTAATTGTTGTTTTTCATAGGTGGGCATCTTTGTGAGTGCCGTTACGCCCAATACAAACGCCGCTCGCCTGTTGAGCCTCAACGACAAGTTGCTTGAGATAGACGGCTACGACCTGACCAATGCCAATCTAAAGGATGCCAAACGGGTGCTACTTAACAGTGGCACTGTCATGAATATAATGTTGTCAAGAAAATGATGGACCATTTGTTTCTAAGCCCAACCCGATTCCCATCACGAGACCGAAGACTTTTTGTCCATTTTTCTACAGCATTTTTCAAATGAGCTAAATAGCCGATATAGGATCAAACCGCTTGGATCTACCATAATGTTAGTTGATAAATCGCGCCCTCTTCCGCCCTGGCTATCCACCGATCAGTCATAGGAAACTATTGCCAGCTAACAGAGCCTAAGCTTTTCATATTTGATAGATAGGTGCATCCAAACTGCCATTTTCCACATACCTAGATGAAGTAACTACTCGACAAATAGATGAAGAACCTCATGATATGGATGATATTTGTATTTATAGTCTGTAACATGTATACTCATCATTTTTATTTTACACTTAAGCTTGATTCCGTATGTGGTTCTATGAATTTGTTACTTTAAATGACTGTATTTGCTTTGATTTATCCAAAACTAATTTTAGCTACTCAGTATTTTTTGCAAATAGTTATGTAAGCGATCAGCAAAGTCAATATTTAGTTGTGTCAATTATGAATTATAGACATTTAGAACTTCTTCGATCCCATAGCGGAAATAACTAGCTAAAATGTATAACGCATTTGTATCTCAAGCTGGGAGGCACTGACGGCACTAAATACTCGTATTTATTGAAATAGTGCAATTAGCGTCGATTATAAGTATATATACGCACATTAACAAGTATATAGACACGATAATCAGACAAAAAATACCTACAACTAGCGCCTACTCTACGCCCAGCGTTATTCAAATTTGTGCCCCAAAATTAAGTATATGTATAGACGAATTACTCGATTGATTACGAACAAAGGATAGTTGCTGTTTATGTTAGTTGTTATGGTGCAGCAATATAAATTCGATATATATATATATCTATTTACAAATACGCGTACTCCATATTTATTGTCCAATTCAGAGAAATGTATCGAACCAACCATTATTTTCCGTGGAAAATTGTTAACGAAACGAAAGTAGCGAGTGAGCGAATTCTATTCTATTGTTCTATTCTATTGGCGTTGTGATCAGTATTATGTTCTATTGTAGCTGGTTATTCAAAGTTGAGCACTGCACTCCTATATCCATTCAATTTATCTAGCATATAGAACACCACACACCTCCACACCCCACACCACACACACATACATGCATACAAATCTAGCTAACTTAAGCCAGCGCACTCATTTTGCCAATTCAATTTGATTTAAGAGCGTTTAAACAAATCACTGAAATACAACTTTCACTTTGTCATTTCGCCATAGTTTTGATTAAATCTTATCGAGCCGCCGGCAGACAACAGAGCCGGAAAAGACCAAGAACACAACCAGCTACTCAACGGCCGGGCTTAATGATTAATGTCCCCGGGCTGCCGCTGTCGTTATCGACAGTCAATTATCTATGGAAATTAATTGTCGGCGACATTTGTTGTGTGCCAGCCAGCCCGACACCCAGCGAGGCACGCAATCCGGCAGTGGACTCCGTGATGGGGTATGGACACCACTAATCCCCACGTGCCCAGCCCACAACAACATCATCAGCGTCAACGAATGTTGTCTGTTGCAGCACTTTTGGAGAATATATTTGCATAAAGACTGTGCAAGCAGCGCGGTGGTAAATTTAACTGGAAAGTAGGCAACGAAAAAGCGCAACCGAATATTGTACAGTGTGATCGAAAGGTTAAATGAGTGATACTTTGGCAGACTATTCGCTGGGCCAATACTTCAACTATCTAAACTAATAATAAAGACACTTATCTTTCAAGGAAACCAATTACCACCAAAGTATCCAATAAGCAAACCTTGTCGGAAGATGCTTTCAAAATCTCTTTTGTAGCAAATCTTCATCTCCCTATCGACGACTGATATCCATAGATTTTACTCCAAAAAACTCTGTCGGCACCCACTGTGCATCGAGTCGAAGAAGCCGTTGGCGGGCGCCAGGAAAAAGGATGACTGTGTGCACACATACACATTTCTTTTATATATCACTAATAATAATAATTACACACACACACAGAGAGAGAGAGAGAGAAGGAGGCACAGACACACACGGACACTTTGAGCTCCGGGATGATAGAGTGTGGTGCTCGGTGGGTGTCGGGCCTTGTCCTTGTCAAATGTTTCGTTATCTGTGTGGGTTGGTGTCTTTTTGCTGTTGCCACATACACCCCGCCCCCTCCACCAGCGCCGTTGGATAGCGTTAACATTCAACTACAACAGCGAGCGACTCCAAACGGCGCTTTGCCAGTGACCTTCGCGTGTTGCAACTCTGACGGGGAGATGGCATATGTTTTTGTTACCCCACTGTGAACCCTTGGTTCGATTTGACATATGATGTGCTGCCAGTTTCTTTTCAGTTCCCTATACAATCTGGCCCAAATACATTTATCAAAATCGGATCTGGTCGATTGAAATGCCAGCCAGAGGCACCAACTCATCTTTCACATCGTCTGCTGCTGCTGTTGCCACGGAATGTGGCAGTCCCCCCTCCCTCCGAACCCTCGCGTGCCCGGAGCCTGCCTACCCCATCCTATCAGTCATTAGCATTTCCGGCGTGTATTTATGGCCAGAAAATGTTGCGCCATAAACATGAGAACAAAACAAAATGCGACAAATTTGCGACGATTGCCCCTGGCCTGGGGCGGCTATAGGGCAGGAAAACGACTGAGTGGAAATGTATCCCCCTGGACCATATAATTGTCATCTAGAATAAAATATGTACATACTCGTACATAGGGGTATATCCGCTCAATTGGAGCTTCTCCAGAAGCACGGCTACGGGCATGGGCATGGGCATGGCAATTGCAATGCAAAAACCATTGCATACTTGGCAAAGTTTATTTTTATGCGAACAACGACGCTAGTGGGGGGCTATTGAGGAGTGGATACACACACCCAGGGCTAGGGGCAACAAATCAACTCTGTTTTGGCGCCATACGGCGTCGTCTGCTGGCTCTACTGTACTCAGTTCTCAGCTCTCTGCACTTTTCTTTTGCTTTTCCAGCAGCAGAAGCAGCAAAGGCCGACAAACGCGACCGCGACGCGATTCGACTCGACCAAAAGCCAAGAGCCAAGAGCCCAAAGCCAAAAGGCAGGCGGCCAACTAGTTTTTCCTCAGTTCCTCCTTTTGGCTTATATTGTATGTTGTTTAGTGTGCCATTGGCGCTACCAACGTGCGGTTCGTTCTTGCGGTTTTGTGGCAGTTTCGGGCTTTATTCAAAAGCCAACCAAATCGCGTCTACTTCGTCGGCCCAAGAAGAAGGCAAGGAGCAAAACGAAACTAGTGTGGAAAGAAGTATAATTCTTTGTAAAAATATATGTGTATTTCTTTATTTTGATCTTTCGGGAGTTATCCCTCCGATCTGATTTGTTGGTTCTTGTTGATTAAATTTAACAATTGTGTTTGGGCTTTCATAAGCCAAAAGCCGCGGAGCTGCGCTGCCAGTGACGCCGGCAGCGGAGCGGCAGAACTATGTGTTCTTATCTCTTATATGTTAGTATGTATATGTGTGAATATGCTCCGCGCTGTTGGCAGCGAGAGCGCGAGGAAAGATATATGTGTGTATGCATGTATATTAGTGCCGTCAAGTCATGGGAACATGCTGACGCTGCACTTGGGTCGCTCGAGGCATTCTTGAGTGAATCGTAATACGATCACCCAGAATGTCTGGGACTTTATTGTTACGTAAACACTGCAACAAAGTGTTACAGTGTGTATTCTTTAAGTACCGTCGGTACAGTGGGTATTCGAAATAATGAATACTTTATGTGAATGTGTATATTATATTTAATTTAATATGAGCATACTACATCTCCCTCCTTTTGAAAAAATAACGTAATCTAATGAAGTTATTTTATTTTTAGCTGTTTGTATATATGTAGTTATGTATTCTTAAAAAGAAAATTTATATATATTTATACCCGATACTCAAAATGAGTATTGGGGTATATTAGATTTGTGGTAAAAGTGGATGTGTGTAACGTCCAGAAGGAATCGTTTCCGACCCCATAAAGTATATATATTCTTGATCAGCATCAATAGCCGAGTCGGTTGAGCCCTGTCTGTCTGTTCGTCTGTCCGTCCGTCCGTCCGTCCCCTTCAGCGCCTAGTGCTCAAAGACTATAAGATCTAGAGCAACGATGTTTTGGATCCAGACTTCTGTGATATGTCACTGCTACAAATATATTTCAAAACTTCGCCCCGCCCACTTCTGCCCCCACAAAGGACGAAAATCTGTGGCATCCACATTTTTAAAGATATGATAAAACCAAAAACGCAGAATCGTAGAAGATGACTATATGTTCTAGATTGTAAAATCTCAACCAGATCGTATAATTATTATAGCCAGAATCAAGAAAACAATTTCATTCTTTCTCGCTCTGTCTCTCTCTAACACACAGGTTTCATGGTCGGCTTTGCCAATTGCAAAATATGAGTTCAAGGATCTCAGAACCTATAAGAGCCAGAGCAACCAAATTTGGTATCCACACTCCTGTGATATCGGACCTGGGCCGTTTCGTGTCCAAATTTCGCCACACCCCCTTCCGCCCCCGCAAAGGACGAAAACCTAGGGCATCCACAAATCTCAGAGACTATTAAGGCTAGAGTTACCAAATTTGGTATCCGCACTTCTGTTAGATCTCACTATAAAACGAATATCTCAGAATTTCGCCCCACCCTTTTCCGCCCCCACAAAGGACGAAAATCTGTTGCATCCACAATATTGCACATTCGAGAAAACTAAAAACGCAGAATCATAGATAATGACCATATCTATCAGATTGCTGAATCTGGATCAGATCAGATCATTTTTATAGCCAAAAGGAACAAATCAATTTGCACTGGCTACGCAGCGCCCGACGTCACGCTCAGACTGATTTTCTGTCTCTCTCGCACGCACTCTTTGTCGTGTCGTTTAATATTAGCGGCGTCTGCCGGAGGAGAGCCATACTGACTTAGTATCGGGTATAACTGTAGAGTTGCGGTCTCCGCAGCAACTCACAACGTTCCCCCTCGTTTTTTTCTAAGTTAATTATTAGAGTATTGAACTTGAATTAATATTGATAAAATTTAAAAGTTATTTGAATATAAATGCAGAATAATATATTTTTATGGTTTATATTTATGTATGGCCATACTAAAAATGATTAAGAATTAACCTATCCTTATGGACTTTCTGAGTTTTGTTTTTATTATCGGAGATTATGACGCTATCTCTTTCTCCGATACTTTCTACTCTATATGGTCCTATATTTATAAAATAAAGCTTATGACCTGTTTCATTTTTCAATAAAACTTTATCTCCTACAGCTAAATTTAAATCTTTTAACGTTAAATCATATAGCTGTTTATTTTTAATTTTATGCTCCTCGAGCATAATCCTTGCTCGTTTATATGATATTTCAAATCTATATTTACTCTCTTTAGAGTAATCATCCATGTTATATAGAGGTGCTATTCTATCTATAGTATTAAATTGAACTGGTAAGTTTGAAGTCTTACCGAAAACTAGCTCATATGGACAGTAATCATGTGCCATAGAGGGGGTTGTATTAAACCAATATACGAAGTATTGCAGCCATATATCCCAATCTGATTTGTCAGCTGAGATGTATGAGCGTATGAACTCTTTAAATGTTCTGTGACTTCGCTCTACGGTTCCTACAGTCTGGTGATGATGTGCAGTAGAAGTTATGTTTTTGATATTTAGATTTTTACATAAGTCTTCAATTATTGAATTTGTATATTCTGTTCCCATGTCCGTAATGAACGTCTTCATTGGACCGTACTTTAGAATAAAATTTTCAAAAATAGCTTTAGCTACTGTATTCGGACTTTTGTTTCTAATAGGTATGGCAACAAGGTATTTTGTCAGGTGACATATTAAGGTGACTGCATATTCATTTCCTTGTTCTGATTTACGAAGTGATCGGTGCACTATCCACTATAACCCTATCAAAAGCCATGTATGTATGGTGTTTCTGTAATAGTCAATGGAGTTATTGTGTGCATGTTTTGGACATTTTCGTATGTAATTGGTTATTTCTTTAGTCATACCTTTCCAAAAATAATGTCTTTTGACCTCGGCCAAGGTTTTTGTTATGCCTGTATGTCCTCCTTGTATGGGATCATCATGTAATGTATACAGTATTGCTTCTTTTTCTTTTTTATACCCGATACTCAAAATGAGTATTGGGGTATATTAGATTTGTGGTAAAAGTGGATGTGTGTAACGTCCAGAAGGAATCGTTTCCGACCCCATAAAGTATATATATTCTTGATCAGCATCAATAGCCGAGTCGATTGAGCCCTGTCTGTCTGTCCGTCTGTCCGTCCGTCCGTCCGTGCGTCCGTCCGTACGTCCGTCCGTCCGTCCGTCCGTCCGTCCCCTTCAGCGCCTAGTGCTCAAAGACTATAAGAGCTAGAGCAACGATGTTTTGGATCCAGACTTCTGTGATATGTCACTGCTACAAAAATATCTCAAAACTTCGCCCCGCCCACTTCCGCCCCCACAAAGGACGAAAATCTGTGGCATCCACATTTTTAAAGATACGATAAAACCAAAAACGCAGAATCGGTGAGGATGACCATATTTTCTACAGTGCAAAATCTGAACCAGATCGTATAATGATTATAGCCAGAATCAAGAAAACAATTTCATTTTTTCTCGCCCTGTCTCTCTCTAACACACACGTAGCATAGGCGGCTTTGCTTAGAGTAAAACATTAGCGCCTAGATCTCAGAGACTACAAAAGCTAGAGCAACCAAATTTGGTATCCACACTCCTAATATATCGGACCGAGACGAGTTTGTTTCAAAATTTCGCCACACTCCCTTCCGCTCCCGCAAAGGACGAAAATCTGGGGATATTCAAAAATCTCAGAGACTATTAAGGCTAGAGTAACCAAATTTGGTATCCGCACTCCTGTTAGATATAACTATAAAACGTGTATCTCAAAATTTCGCCCCACCCCCTTCCGCCCACACAAAGGACGAAAATCTGTTGCATCCACAATATTGCACATTCGAGAAAACTAAAAACGCAGAATCATAGATAATGACCATATCTATCAGATCTGGATCAGATCGGATCATTTTTGTAGCCAAAAGCAAGAAATCAATTTTCAGTGGCTACGCAGCGCCCGACGTCACGCTCAGACTGATTTTCTGTCTCTCTCGCACGCACTCTTTGTCGTGTCGTTTAATATTAGCGGCGTCTGCCGGAGGAGAGCCATACTGACTTAGTATCGGGTATAACCGTAGAGTTGCGGTGTCCGCAGCAACTCACAACGTTCCCCCTCGTTTCATTTTGAATTAGGGTCACCGGGTTGAGTAGCGCTACTCTTATTGTTCGTAATATTTTATTGCCCATATTTTTAAAATTATCTATTGAAATGTATTCAAAGATATTTTACCACGGTGCCACTTTGAGTTGGCTGATTTTTTGTTTACCGGCTTGCGTTCCAAGCCTTTGGAAAAACTGACCTAAGTCAAGGGTTCCATTAGTATACAAATCGCTAACATCATATCTTGCAGTGATTTTTTTTCCATGTTTGAAAAAACATAAATTATTATTTACATGCAAGGTCACTACTTTACGTACTTCGTCATTGTTGATGACTTCATATTCGTTGGGCTTTGAAGCTTTTGTTAGAGATTGTGTAACAGATAACGAAGCAGGAGGCTAGGATCTGAAACGGTAGACGAGCAGATGGAGGGTATGATCGAGATCCATGCACGCGTTGCTGCCGATCTCATGGTTAGTCGGGTAGAGTGGGGGTGGGGTAGGGAGAGATCGCGTCACGAGCTCGAGCATTAGGAGCAAAGACAATAAAAATAAGTTTCGCGTGCGGTTCAAGTTTCAGACGGAAGAAATTTACAGAGAAATGACGGTGTAGGGAGATGGTCAGCGGAACTAATTCGAGCGGGAGTTGCTTGCGGTGTCATTGCAACTCGGTATGCCCACCCTTCCTTGATCGCACCGGTCCAAATAGGCTGAGTAATGGGTAACGATCGCTAAAATAAACGCTCTACTTCTGCTAGGTTACGTCATCTCGGCGCCACATGATCCTTAATAACGGCAACAATTCACGGGAATTCATTACAAACAGTTTATTCATTAAACTTTCCTACAAGCTCTCATGGCTGCTAAGAGGGTAGATATATATGTATAAAGGCTATTAAAGTAATAAGGATAATATGTTCAAATAAGCTGCAATTAAGATAAATTATATATATAAAAATATCATGATGAATAATCTTATTAGACTAGGGTCAACTAATTATAAAGGGTATATTCAGGAATAATGGTAATTACGTTACACAAATAGAAATATATTCGAATGGTTTTCAGTTTAAATGCAAAAACAAGGGACGGATGGATGCATCTTTAAAGTGCACAGCAATTGCTTGTGGGGTAATCCCAATCATAAGTTCGGTTGTCGGTAGCTTCGGAATTGCAGAAAGTTACATGGCTTGCGAAAGAGGAGAACAAAACAAACACGTGAACACTTGGATTGGTCAGCGTTACAGTACGGCTGGGAAGTTTACGGTCGAGGCATCCGACTTACAGACGGATGTTATTTACACCGACTTTAGTAAAGCATTCGACTCTGTAAACCATTCCCTTTTAGCGCATAAACTTGACATTTTAGGGTTTCCGCCCAACCTGCTGAGATGGATTTCTAGCTATCTTTGTTCTAGGTCTCAAAGAGTCCTCTTCAAAAACTCCCTCTCTTTACCAGTAAAGGTTTCTTCGGGAGTACCACAAGGCAGCCATCTAGGCCCCTTACTCTTCACACTCTTTATTAATGACTTACCTTCAGTATTAACATACTCTCGAGTACTTATGTATGCGGATGATGTTAAACTCTGTGTCCAGTACAAGGACATTTCATTTCATTCTCGCTTGCAATCCGATCTCAATAACTTTCAGTCATGGTGTTGTGCAAGCTTGTTACACCTTAATGCCTCGAAATGCAAAGTTATGACATTTCATCGTTCTAGCCCTTTGTTGGCTCCCTACACCCTATTTGGTGGTTCTCTTGAGAGAATTACCCTGGTGGATGATCTGGGTGTTAAGTTAGACCCCAAGTTAAAGTTTTCCGAACACACATGGTAAATAAGGCCATGGGCGTGCTTGGGCTTATAAAGAGGTGGTCAAAGGAATTTGACGACCCCTATATAACAAAGACTCTCTATACCTCGCTTGTTCGTCCGATCTTAGAATACGGCTCCTGTGTATGGTGCCCTCAGTACAAAGTACACCAGGACCGTATAGAATCAGTACAGAAAAACTTTTTACTCTTTGCTCTGCGGGGCCTTAACTGGGATGCGGGTGTAAGACTCCCATCTTACTCTAGTAGACTACTATTAGTAAACCTCCCATCCTTAGTTAACCGTAGAAAAAGGCTTGGTGTGATATTTATGCACAACTTGATCAGGGGTGACATAGACAGCCCTGATCTGTTGAGCCGCATAAACTTCACGATTCCTATTAGACTGACTAGAAATTTTATACCGTTGTTCCTTCCACTTTGTAGATCGAATTATTCCTTGCATGAACCGTTTAGGGTCTTATGCTCGGATTATAATTCCCTCTACCATATTATATCCACCACTAATTCTCTTCCTCTTATTAAATTATTAATCCTTACACACCTTTCTTTTAATTAGTAACTGTAGTGGTATTTGTATTTTGATTGCATGCTTAGCTTCTTAGTAAGTTTAGTACTAATTTTCCTTGAATGTTAGTCTAATAGCTATCTTTCTTGCATGTTCGCGTTTGGTTCGGCTACGCACCGCGCGTCATGCGGCAGCGCCCCTCGGTCGGTTGGGCGGGAGGAGGGCTGCGTTTTGCCTGGGATCCGCGCGTAGCAGCCTTCTGCTGGTGTCACACGGGCCACTTGACGGTGCAGTAACTGCATCGCCTCTTGAAAGATGCAGTCATTGCATGTCAACGTCCAAAGAGGCATGGAATCTTTAATGTAGCTTCGACTTGCGTAAAATTTTGAATTCACATATAGCAGACGGTCACAGGTTATCACTCACATTACGATCAAATCCAACGATGAAAGCGCTTCCATGTGGTCGATGAGGGTGGCTGAAAACTTGTTAATATCAGTGTGTCAGATTAGATAGGCGATACGCGAGTATTAGTTTTAGTTCATTTCCTTCTAGCTGCACATTTCTTTATGATAAGCCAAACAAACCGAATCACACGAAATTAACTTTTAATGTTAATCCTAGGGTCAGTACAATAGTGGGGTTCCAAAGTATTATTCTAATATGAAGAAATGCATGGGCATAGCCATCATGATCGAGACACCGAATGACTTCATCAGCAACGCAAACCGTATTACGGCACCGGTAATTGTCTTCTCCTTTAGCGTTACTGTTCGTATGCAGGCGTCGTAAGCGACTTAACAATGACGAAAGTCACTGAAGAGGGAATAGTCAATTTCACACATATGTACATATGTTTTTTTTTTTTTTTCTGTATTAACTCTTAATTTTATTAAATTTTATAAGCCTGGGACTTAACTAAAGCTAGACAGGGAGCTGTATTGAGTTGGAGAGACCGGCAGGAAGTTCCGGGTCTCTGCGGGACGGCCGCAAAGCATTGCTTCGCAGGGACCATGGTTCCTCCTAGCCACTCTCGTTCCTACGGCGCTCGCACCTACGCAGCTCCTTCATGGCGCCGGCTGCAAAGTTGCTCCAGGCCGACCATACCATGGGGTCTTCCACAATCTTCTCGATCAGGTTGTTCGGCGTGAGCTGCCCGCCGGCGGCTCGCCACAACTCCTCCCTAATAAGTGAGAAGCGCCCGCATTGAAAAATGATGTGCTCAGCGTCTTCAGTGGCGTCGCCGCACCACGAGCAGTTCGGCGAGTTCTCGTGGCCGAACCTCCAAAGGTAATGGCTGAAGCAGCCGTGTCCGCTCAGAAGCTGTGTGGAATGGAAATTGACCACACCGTGTCGCCTGCCGATCCAATATCGGACATCCGGAATCAGGCGGTGTGTCCACCGTCCTTTATCAGAGCCGTCCCAGCGGCTTTGCCATGCTCTGAGGCTTCCTTCACGGGCCTGCTTGCGCGCGTCTCTCCTTGCCGCGCCGGCCCGGATGGCCTCGGCCACGGCCCTCTCCTCAAGCACCAGAAGGTCAATTGGAAGGACACCCGCCAGGACTAGGGCAGCGTCGTCGGATATGGTCCGAAAGCCGCAGCAGATCCGGAGCGCGCAGAGGCGATGAGTGGCTTTTACGCCCCTAGCGTAGCTGGCAACTTTAATTCCATCCGCCCATACGTCTGCTGCATAGGTCATATGTACATATGTATGTCACTGCACGCGTAGATAAAAGCCCATCGACCGTTTTTCACTGGTGTAGGCCGAGCAAGGCTTGTATGTGTGTGGACCCACGCCGGTACACGCTGCGGTAAATACAGTGATGCTCACATGTATGCAGACGCCACGCCGAAAGAAGATTTGGGGTCGAAGACGGCTAACACATACTGTAGTCGATCGGGACGCTGGGTATTTATATGTGTGGTAAGGTGACAAGACGGTAGTGAGTACGGCTTACGGCACTACGACCGGCGTTTCGTACGGTATTACGTACGGCCAAACCTATGGTTAGGTTTTTAAAAAAAAAAACGAACTTTAATTTTCTGTTGGCCGGCAGTTGGGGTACAATTTTCACTCAACCGATGGGTTCGGCCTTCGCCTAATAAACGTAGGAATGGTCGGCTGATCTTTTGACTAGATCTTAGCCACGATGGACACGCGGTATTTACGGTCGAGGTTAGAATTTTTCCTTTCACTGCACTACTTGAGTATTTTCCTCAGACGTCCGTCTGGGATCGCGAGTAAAATTGGAAAAAACATGCCCAAGCCACTCTCCTTCCGCTTGAGCCCTTGGTTCTCTCATTCCCCTTTTCTCACCACACCTTGACAGTAGCCGCTGTTAACTTATGTCATTTTTTCTTGCGCGTAACTGCCCAAAAGGTGCAAGGTGCATGTCTAAGGGAAGGAGAAACCGTGGGACGGTTATCCGATATTTTTCGTTGGACAGGCGCCACTACAACACCCCCTACCAAGATCACACTTGGCAGTGATACACTGAAAAGAGTGATCCATGCCTGAAACCTCATTGTTTCATATCTTTAGCATGGAATTTCCCTAGGATTCGTCCTTGTAGGTCCTCGAGTTCGTAGTAACTATTACCAAGTCTTTTTCTCACCCGGGCTTTCACGAAAGTAGGTGCCAGCTTGGCATTCAAGCCTCTGCTAAAGTTACTTTGCTGGAAGTTTCTTTTATACACTTCCTGACCAACGACAAACGAGACGTCTCGACTACGAAATGATCCAGGACTATACAGATTCCTATGTTCCCTGACTTACTACGCGAATATGGTCCCAAGAAATCTACATACAGTTTCTGAAAGAATCTGTTAGTTCCCTGAGTTTTTCCCATGGGAGGTCGTAAACAATAACTTGGATGTTTTGAACATTTGCATACCTCGCACTGATTAACATATGCCTTCACATCGGTGACCAAATTCGGCCAATAGTAGTATCGCCGTATTCGCTCCAGCGTTTTGTGGATACCACCGTGTGAGGAGAGAGGATGTTCGTGTGCTTGCCTCAGCACAACGGACGTTAGGGCGGATGGTACCCATAACTTCCAGCAGAGGTCATCGGATACTTTTTCTCCTACTGCATGTTCAGCACGGCGATAAATAAAACCATCAATTACTTTGACATCAGGCATTTTCCTCTGGTTGGCGGGTTTTTTGGTTTTTAGATCCTCATACTCAACTGAGTGAAACTGTGGTGAACTGAGATCTAGCAGACTATCCATTTGGAGCTCGGACAGGTCTTCAGTATAGGCTCGGGACAGGGCGTCTGGCACTTTGTTGTTGACTCCTTTTCGGTGATGAATTTGGAAGTCAAAACCTTGTAATTTTAACGACCATCTGGCGAGTCTAGAGCTCAAATCCGATTGACTCATAAGCCATTTTAACGAAGCATGATCGGTAATAATGACAAATTCATGCCCTTCGATGTAGGCGCGAAACTTCTTAACACACAGTACAGCTGTTAAACACTCTTTTTCTGTAACCGAGTAATTTCGTTGTCATTGGTTTAGCTTTCTAGACATATATGCGATCGGAGCCTCGTTACCTTCTACATCTTTTTGCATCCGCCCACGCCAGTATGACTCGCATCGAAGTGAATAGCGAATGGAATCCGAAAATTTGGACTACGCAAAACGGGAGCAAAGTTTACTTTTCAGGCCTTCAAATGCAAGTTGGGCCTCATTCGTCCATTCAAACTTACGTTTCTGTTTCAACGTGTCCGACAATGGAGCGGCCAGACCGGCATAATTTCGAATGAATTTATGATACCAGCCAGTTACTCCTAAAAACCTTCATACCTGTTTGACTGAACGAGGTGTTGGGAATTCCCGAATGGCTGAAACTTTTTCTGGATCGGTTTTAATAGTTCCATCCCCAATGACATGGCCAAGGTATCTTACTTCCTTCAAACAAAATTTACTTTTTTCGACATTAATTGTTAACCCAGCTTGTTTTAACCGAGATGCTAACTCGGATAACACACGCACATGGATTTCGAAAGTAGAAGATACAACGAGCAAATCATCTAGATAGACGAACACTTCATGTCGTAACTGAGAGGGTATAACTTTATCCATTAATTTACACATGGTTTGTGGAGCGTTGGTAGTCCAAATGGCATCACTGTGTATTGATACAGGGGTCTCCCCGGGACGGTGAACGCGGTCTTTTCGCGAGCGTCTGAAGTCAATGGGATCTGCCAATAGGCATCCTTCAGGTCGATGCTGGAAATATATTCAGCTTTTGGTAGTCGGCTTAATATTCCATCGATCAAAGGCATGGGATATGCGCTCTTTACCGTGACTTCGATGACATCGAGACATATTCTCACCTTTCCAGGTTTCCTAACGAGAGCGACTGGCGACGACCATGGACTATCGGACTCCTCAATAACTCCAAGCGCTATCATTCTATCTACTTCCTCAAACATGACCTTTTCGACGGCAGGAGATACCGAATAGTGCCGCTGTTTAATTGGCTTTGCATCCCCTATATCGATATCGTGACTTATCCAGCTGGTTCGACCTAGACCTTCTTTGGCGAATGACGGGAACTTTTGGATAGCCTCTGACAACATGGCCTGTTGCGAAACCGTTAGGCTTATATGCATATGGTCATCCTTGGCTAAGGCAGCAACTTCGGGCTTGGCATTCTGGGTTACTACACCTGGAGGTAACAATTTAAATGCAGCCCAAAAGTCCATTCCAAGGTATAATTCTTGAGCGAGTGATGGTACTAAATACAATGTTATGGGTTTAGTTTCATTTCGAAACAGCACGGGAGTGGAGATCTTGCCTACAATTTTCTGCGCAGCTCCATCAGCAGTTCGCACAGATGCATTAACGGTTTTGACGGTCGCATGACTAACTAACTGGTAAGTCTGGTATTTGTGACATGGCCGGTTGAAGTGGTAGCGAGTTTGTTTTTGAACTCGTTACTCCGTATTGGTGGCTTTCGATACCATCTGTCTGCGTACACTGATCAACGGTGCACGAGCTGCCAAGTTTTTATACCCGATACTCAAAATGAGTATTGGGGTATATTAGATTTGTGGTAAAAGTGGATGTGTGTAACGTCCAGAAGGAATCGTTTCCGACCCCATAAAGTATATATATTCTTGATCAGCATCAATAGCCGAGTCGATTGAGCCATGTCTGTCTGTCCGTCTGTCCGTCTGTCCGTCCGTCCGTCTGTCCGTCTGTCCGTCCGTCCGTCTGTCCGTCCCCTTCAGCGCCTAGTGCTCAAAGACTATAAGAGCTAGAGCAACGATGTTTTGGATCCAGACTTCTGTGATATGTCACTGCTACAAAAATATTTCAAAACTTCGCCCCGCCCTCATCCGCCCCCACAAAGGACGAAAATCTGTGGCATCCACATTTTAAAGATACGATAAAACCAAAAACGCAGAATCGTAGAGGATGACTATATGTTCTAGAGTGTAAAATCTCAATCAGATCGTATAATTATTATAGCCAGAATCAAGAAAACAATTTCATTCTTTCTCGCTCTGTCTCTCTCTAACACACAGGTTTCATGGTCGGCTTTGCCAATTGCAAAATATGAGTTCAAGGATCTCAGAACCTATAAGAGCCAGAGCAACCAAATTTGGTATCCACACTCCTAATATATCGGACCGAGACGAGTTTGTTTCAAAATTTCGCCACACCCCCTTCCGCCCCCGCAAAGGACGAAAATCTGGGGCATCCACAAATCTCAAAGACTATTAAGGCTAGAGTAACCAAATTTGGTATCCGAACTTCTGTTAGATCTCACTATAAAACGTATATCTCAGAACTTCGCCCCACCCTTTTCCGCCCCCACAAAGGACGAAAATCTGTTGCATCCACAATATTGCACATTCGAGAAAACTAAAAACGCAGAATCATAGATAATAATAGATAATATCTATCAGATTGCTGAATCTGGATCAGATCAGATCATTTTTATAGCCAAAAGGAACAAATCAATTTGCACTGGCTACGCAGCGGCCGACGTCACGCTCAGACTGATTTTCTGTCACTCTCGCACGCACTCTTTGTCGTGTCGTTTAATATTAGCGGCGTCTGCCGGAGGAGAGCCATACTGACTTAGTATCGGGTATAACTGTAGAGTTGCGGTCTCCGCAGCAACTCACAACGTTCCCCCTCGTTTTTTTCTAAGTTAATTATTAGAGTATTGAACTTGAATTAATATTGATAAAATTTAAAAGTTATTTGAATATAAATGCAGAATAATATATTTTTATGGTTTATATTTATGTATGGCCATACTAAAAATGATTAAGAATTGCATATCTTTAACCTATCCTTATGGACTTTCTGAGTTTTGTTTTTATTATCGGAGATTATGACGCTATCTCTTTCTCCGATACTTTCTACTCTATATGGTCCTATATATATAAAATAAAGCTTATGACCTGTTTCATTTTTCAATAAAACTTTATCTCCTACAGCTAAATTTAAATCTTTTAACTTTAAATCATATAGCTGTTTATTTTTAATTTTATGCTCCTCGAGCATAATCCTTGCTCGTTTATATGATATTTCTAATCTATATTTACTCTCTTTAGAGTAATCATCTATGTTATATAGAGGTGCTATTCTATCTATAGTATTAAATTGAACTGGTAAGTTTGAAGTCTTACCGAAAACTAGCTCATAT
Source organism: Drosophila miranda (assembly GCF_003369915.1). NCBI lineage: Eukaryota > Metazoa > Arthropoda > Insecta > Diptera > Drosophilidae > Drosophila > Drosophila miranda. Next base: position 31,739,566 of record NW_022881614.1, read on the forward strand.
GGACAGTAATAATGTGCCATAGAGGGGGTTGTCTTAAAACAATATACGAAGTATTGCAGCCATATATCCCAATCTGATTTGTCAGCTGAGATGTATGAGCGTATGAACTCGTTAAATGTTCTGTGGCTTCGCTCTACGGTTCCTACAGTCTGGTGATGATGTGCAGTAGAAGTTATGTTTTTGATATTTAGATTTTTACATAAGTCTTCAATTATTGAATTTGTATATTCTGTTCCCATGTCCGTAATGAACGTCTTCATTGGACCGTACTTTAGAATAAAATTTTCAAAAATAGCTTTAGCTACTGTATTCGGCCTTTTGTTTCTAATAGGTATGGCAACAAGGTATTTTGTCAGGTCACATATTAAGGTGACTGCATATTCATTTCCTTGTTCTGATTTACGAAGTGGACCGATCGTATCCACTATTACCCTATCAAAAGCCATGTATGTATGGTGTTTCTGTAATGGTCAATGGAGTTATTGTGTGCATGTTTTGGACATTTTTGTATGTAATTGGTTATTTCTTTAGTCATACCTTTCCAAAAATAATGTCTTTTGACCTCGGCCAAGGTTTTTGTTATGCCTGTATGTCCTCCTTGTATGGGATCATCATGTAATGTATACAGTATTGCTTCTTTTTCTTTTTTATACCCGATACTCAAAATGAGTATTGGGGTATATTAGATTTGTGGTAAAAGTGGATGTGTGTAACGTCCAGAAGGAATCGTTTCCGACCCCATAAAGTATATATATTCTTGATCAGCATCAATAGCCGAGTCGATTGAGCCATGTCTGTCTGTCCGTCTGTCCGTCCGTCCGTCTGTCCGTCTGTCCGTCCCCTTCAGCGCCTAGTGCTCAAAGACTATAAGAGCTAGAGCAACGATGTTTTGGATCCAGACTTCTGTGATATGTCACTGCTACAAAAATATCTCAAAACTTCGCCCCGCCCACTTCCGCCCCCACAAAGGACGAAAATCTGTGGCATCCACAATTTTAAAGATATGAGAAAACCAAAAACGTAGAATTGTAGAGAATGACCATATCTTTAAGACTGGGGAATCTGAATTGGATCGTATTATTATTATAGCCAGCATCAAGAAAACAATTTCATTTTTTCTCGCCCTGTCTCTCTCTAACACACACGTAGCATAGGCGGCTTTGCTTAGAGTAAAACATTAGCGCCAAGATCTCAGAGACTACAAAAGCTAGAGCAACCAAATTTGGTATCCACACTCCTAATATATCGGACCGAGACGAGTTTGTTTCAAAATTTCGCCACACCCCCTTCCGCCACCGCAAAGGACGAAAATCTGGGGATATTCAAAAATCTCAGAGACTATTAAGGCTAGAGTAACCAAATTTGGTATCCGCACTCCTGTTAGATCTTACTATGAAACGTGTATCTCAAAATTTCACCACACCCCTTCCGCCCCCACAAAGGACGAAAATCTGAAAAGAGCTAGAGCAACGATGTTTTGGACCCAGACTTCTGTGATATGTCACCCGCCCGATTTACTGTCTCTCTCGCACGCACTCTTTGTCGTGTCGTTTAATATTAGCGGCGTCTGCCGGAGGAGAGCCATACTGACTTAGTATCGGGTATAACCGTAGAGTTGCGGTGTCCGCAGCAACTCACAACGTTCCCCCTCGTTTTTTTGTTTGAATGTCGTTAAAGACATCTTAATTTTCTTTTAAAAGTGATATATTGGCTCCTGTATCTATAAGGAATGAAAGTTGTTTTCCTGTTTTAGAATTGAGCAATGCCACGAATATATTGAGATTGAGGTTGATTGTGTGAACCGCTGGATTTTTATACCCGATACTCAAAATAAGTATTGGGGTGACCTAACTTCCCACAATTCCAACAGTTAAGGGTCATGGCATCAATACTTGCATCATCTACACCATCAGCATCGTCATCCGTCTCACTGAACGTTTGATGCATCTCATTAATATGTCGTTTAGACGCAGCACGCTGCAACGTCGTCGTAGATTTGGACAAGTTCTGCAAGAATCGCTCGCGAGTACGAACTATATGACGTAGCTCTGCGATACTCTTGATGGGTACATACAAGATTTCGTGTTGAATTTCTGGAACTAAATTGGCTTTAAGAGCTTCTAACAGATAGGGCTCAGTCGTTGGCTGTACTAGTTTGTCTGCCAATGCGACTATTGCTTCATAAAATAAATCAAACGGTTCATTTGGCTACTGTTTCCGCTGCGTGATCGCTGAGCGGATATCCAAGTCGGTACGTCCGTCTTTGAATTGAGTCTTGAGTGCTACGCACAGGTCGGACCATCGGATGAGGGGGACCTAGTCTGGTGCATGGTTGTGCTGGGGTCTTGGCTTGCAGTCTGGACTGCATCAATCTCCTCAGCTAAATTCAAAGCCGATGCATGCAAGCTAACGTGGCAGACAGGACAAATCTTTTTGGCTCCAGCCTTACGGTTAAAACAGACTCGGTGGAATTGGTGTCCACAGCTGGTGGTAATTAACTGAGCTAGGTAGTCAACTTCCTTGGCGCACGTGCCACAAATTATTCCCTGATTCTCTATTTGAGCGAAATTCTCGGGACTACGACTTAGGGGCATGATTATCGTACATAATCTCTTACCCGACGATCTTTTATAGATAATTACGACACTAAATACGGACTAATTTATATATCAAGGCAAAGGAATACAAACGACAAAATGTTTTTAAATAAAAGGATCATGATTCTGCTTCGATGCACATAAGAGATAGACTGAATCTCGTTCGCTATCTAATCTCACTGTCTAAGAGACGAATTCGTGTAGAAAACAAAGATACTGAGTCGGACAGGTTCTTTCTACCGCGAGGCAGGCGATAGCTTTTTGCCATACATACACCTGATTTCTATCAACGGCTGAATCCTATCCAAAAAAATGGACCAAGTAGGTCTTACTTTGCATCATCTGGACCAAGAGCTTAGTATAAAAGCTTCAGGACGACGACAGTCGACGACGCTCTTTATAGTTGGGAGGATGATGGAAAATAGAAAAAGCTGCAATTAAACTTCCTTGCGTATACTCTCAACTCCGCGAGATAGGTTATAGCTTGTCGCCATAAATTAACCCAATTTCGATCGACGGAGGGAATATCTACTTGCACTCGATCGATATACCAGCAGTGGTTAAGTCAGATGCAGCTTAAGTGGACTGGACCAAGAGCTTAATGGAAAACATCAGGATTTCAACAGTCTCTCTCGCTACACTATACCTTCACAACCGATATTGAGGAAGTTAGCAAGGTTGTCTGAACCAAGAAGGATAAGGAGTTTCCAGTCGGGTGTAGTTGACTGTCTTTCGGACATTTACTGGGGCTGTGACAGCTCGGGCCCCACGTTGTGCGCCAATTATTTTTATTTTTCTTTTAAATTTATTATATATATAAATATATATTGCTAATACTGTAACAGATAGCGAAGCAGGAGGCTAGGATCTGAAACGGTAGACGAGCAGATGGAGGGTATGATCGAGATTCATGCACGCGTTGCTGCCGGTCTCATGGTTAGTCGGGTAGAGTGGGGGTGGGGTAGGGAGAGATCGCGTCACGAGCTCGAGCATTAGGAGCAAAGACAATAAAAATAAGTTTCGCGTGCGGTTCAAGTTTCAGACGGAAGAAATTTACAGAGAAATGACGGTGTAGGGAGATGGTCAGCGGAACTAATTCGAGCGGGAGTTGCTTGCGGTGTCATTGCAACTCGGTATGCCCACCCTTCCTTGATCGCACCGGTCCAAATAGGCTGAGTAATGGGTAACGATCGCTAAAATAAACGCTCTACTTCTGCTAGGTTACGTCATCTCGGCGCCACATGATCCTTAATAACGGCAACAATTCACGGGAATTCATTACAAACAGTTTATTCATTAAACTTTCCTACAAGCTCTCATGGCTGCTAAGAGGGTAGATATATATGTATAAAGGCTATTAAAGTAATAAGGATAATATGTTCAAATAAGCTGCAATTAAGATAAATTATATATATAAAAATATCATGATGAATAATCTTATTAGACTAGGGTCAACTAATTATAAAGGGGATATTCAGGAATAATGGTAATTACGTTACACAAATAGAAATATATTCGAATGGTTTTCAGTTTAAATGCAAAAACAAGGGACGGATGGATGCATCTTTAAAGTGCACAGCAATTGCTTGTGGGGTAATCCCAATCATAAGTTCGGTTGTCGGTAGCTCCGGAATTGCAGAAAGTTACATGGCTTGCGAAAGAGGAGAACAAAACAAACACGTGAACACTTGGATTGGTCAGCGTTACAGTACGGCTGGGAAGTTTACGGTCGAGGCATCCGACTTACAGACGGATGTTATTTACACCGACTTTAGTAAAGCATTCGACTCTGTAAACCATTCCCTTTTAGCGCATAAACTTGACATTTTAGGGTTTCCGCCCAACCTGCTGAGATGGATTTCTAGCTATCTTTGTTCTAGGTCTCAAAGAGTCCTCTTCAAAAACTCCCTCTCTTTACCAGTAAAGGTTTCTTCGGGAGTACCACAAGGCAGCCATCTAGGCCCTTACTCTTCACACTCTTTATTAATGACTTACCTTCAGTATTAACATACTCTCGAGTACTTATGTATGCGGATGATGTTAAACTCTGTGTCCAGTACAAGGACATTTCATTTCATTCTCGCTTGCAATCCGATCTCAATAACTTTCAGTCATGGTGTTGTGCAAGCTTGTTACACCTTAATGCCTCGAAATGCAAAGTTATGACATTTCATCGTTCTAGCCCTTTGTTGGCTCCCTACACCCTATTTGGTGGTTCTCTTGAGAGAATTACCCTGGTGGATGATCTGGGTGTTAAGTTAGACCCCAAGTTAAAGTTTTCCGAACACACATGGTAAATAAGGCCATGGGCGTGCTTGGGCTTATAAAGAGGTGGTCAAAGGAATTTGACGACCCCTATATAACAAAGACTCTCTATACCTCGCTTGTTCGTCCGATCTTAGAATACGGCTCCTGTGTATGGTGCCCTCAGTACAAAGTACACCAGGACCGTATAGAATCAGTACAGAAAAACTTTTTACTCTTTGCTCTGCGGGGCCTTAACTGGGATGCGGGTGTAAGACTCCCATCTTACTCTAGTAGACTACTATTAGTAAACCTCCCATCCTTAGTTAACCGTAGAAAAATGCTTGGTGTGATATTTATGCACAACTTGATCAGGGGTGACATAGACAGCCCTGATCTGTTGAGCCGCATAAACTTCACGATTCCTATTAGACTGACTAGAAATTTTATACCGTTGTTCCTTCCACTTTGTAGATCGAATTATTCCTTGCATGAACCGTTTAGGGTCTTATGCTCGGATTATAATTCCCTCTACCATATTATATCCACCACTAATTCTCTTCCTCTTATTAAATTATTAATCCTTACACACCTTTCTATTAATTAGTAACTGTAGTGGTATTTGTACTTTGATTGCATGCTTAGTTTCTTAGTAAGTTTAGTACTAATTTTCCTCGAATGTTAGTCTAATAGGTATCTTTCTTGCATGTTCGCGTTTGGTTCGGCTACGCACCGCGCGTCATGCGGCAGCGCCCCTCGGTCGGTTGGGCGGGAGGAGGGCTGCGTTTTGCCTGGGATCCGCGCGTAACAGCCTTCTGCTGGTGTCACACGGGCCACTTGACGGTGCAATAACTGCATCGCCTCTTGAAAGATGCAGTCATTGCATGTCAACGTCCAAAGAGGCATGGAATCTTTAATGTAGCTTCGACTTGCGTAAAATTTTGAATTCACATATAGCAGACGGTCACAGGTTATCACTCACATTACGATCAAATCCAACGATGAAAGCGCTTCCATGTGGTCGATGAGGGTGGCTGAAAACTTGTTAATATCAGTGTGTCAGAGTAGATAGGCGATACGCGAGTATTAGTTTTAGTTCATTTCCTTCTAGCTGCACATTTCTTTATGATAAGCCAAACAAACCGAATCACACGAAATTAACTTTTAATGTTAATCCTAGGGTCAGTACAATAGTGGGGTTCCAAAGTATTATTCTAATATGAAGAAATGCATGGGCATAGCCATCATGATCGAGACACCGAATGACTTCATCAGCAACGCAAACCGTATTACGGCACCGGTAATTGTCTTCTCCTTTAGCGTTACTGTTCGTATGCAGGCGGCGTAAGCGACTTAACAATGACGAAAGTCACTGAAGAGGGAATAGTCAATTTCACACATATGTACATATGTATGTCCCTGCACGCGTAGATAAAAGCCCATCGACCGTTTTTCACTGGTGTAGGACGAGCAAGGCTTGTATGTGTGTGGACCCACGCCGGTACACGCTGCGGTAAATACAGTGATGCTCACATGTATGCAGACGCCACGCCGAAAGAAGATTTGGGGTCGAAGACGGCTAACACATACTGTAGTCGATCGGGACGCTGGGTATTTATATGTGTGGTAAGGTGACAAGACGGTAGTGAGTACGGCTTACGGCACTACGACCGGCGTTTCGTACGGTATTACGTACGGCCAAACCTATGGTTAGGTTTTTAAAAAAAAAAACGAACTTTAATTTTCTGTTGGCCGGCAGTTGGGGTACAATTTTCACTCAACCGATGGGTTCGGCCTTCGCCTAATAAACGTAGGAATGGTCGGCTGATCTTTTGACTAGATCTTAGCCACGATGGACACGCGGTATTTACGGTCGAGGTTAGAATTTTTCCTTTCACTGCACTACTTGAGTATTTTCCTCAGACGTCCGTCTGGGATCGCGAGTAAAATTGGAAAAAACATGCCCAAGCCACTCTCCTTCCGCTTGAGCCCTTGGTTCTCTCATTCCCCTTTTCTCACCACACCATGACAGTAGCCGCTGTTAACTTATGTCATTTTTTCTTGCGCGTAACTGCCCAAAAGGTGCAAGGTGCATGTCCAAGGGAAGGAGAAACCGTGGGACGGTTATCCGATATTTTTCGTTGGACAGGCGCCACTACAACACCCCCTACCAAGATCACACTTGGCAGTGATACACTGAAAAGAGTGATCCATGCCTGAAACCTCATTGTTTCATATCTTTAGCATGGAATTTCCCTAGGATTCGTCCTTGTAGGTCCTCGAGTTCGTAGTAACTATTACCAAGACTTTTTCTCACCCGGGCTTTCACGAAAGTAGGTGCCAGCTTGGCATTAAAGCCTCTGCTAAAGTTACTTTGCTGGAAGTTTCTTTTATACACTTCCTGACCAACGACAAACGAGACGTCTCGACTACGCAAATTATATACTTTTTCGTTGCGACTATGCTGCTGTTGAGCTGAGTGCATAGCTTTTTGCCGAATGATATTGAACGAATCGTCTCGCGAAAACTGTACTGTTCGATCCTCCAGCATTTCTAGCTGTCTTAATAGCTGATAGCTAGAGCCATTGGTAACCATATGTTGACCAAACGCTATTCTGTACGGGGTTGAATTAATGGCGGTATGTGTGCTCGAACGTAGTGCACAGGCAATATGGCTCAACTTTTCATCCCAATTGGACTGGTCTGGTTTTATATAGGCCTTTATCGCGGCAATGACCGAACGATTCACACGTTCTGACGCATTTGCTTGTGGTGCATGCACGGCTGTAAAAATATGTTTGATACCGTAGTTTTGCAGCAAGCTCTGGAATACCTGTGATTTAAACTGAACTCCATTATCCGATATTACCGTTTCGGGTACGGCGAAGCAGTGAAACAACTCTTCCTCGATAAATCGGATGATCGAATCTGCTGTAAACTTCTTTACGGGTTTAAGAAATGGGAATTTGGCGAAATGATCCAGGACTATAAAGATTCCTATGTTCCCTGACTTACTACGCGGATACGGTCTTAAGAAATCTACATACAGTTTCTGAAAGAATCTGTTAGTTCCCTGAGTTTTTCCCATGGGAGGTCGTAAACAATAACTTGGATGTTTTGAACATTTGCATACCTCGCACTGATTAACATATGCCTTCACATCGGTGACCAACTTCGGCCAATAGTAGTATCGCCGTATTCGCTCCAGTGATTTGTGGATACCACCGTGTGAGGTGGCCGTTGCCTCTGGCACTTTGTTGTTGACTCCTTTTCGGTGATGAATTTGGAAGTCAAAACCTTGTAATTTTAACGACCATCTGGCGAGTCTAGAGCTCAAATCCGATTGACTCATACGTCATTTTAACGAAGCATGATCGGTAATAATGACAAATTCATGCCCTTCGATGTAGGCGCGAAACTTTTTAACACACAGTACAGCTGCTAAACACTCTTTTTCTGTAACCGAGTAATTTCGTTGGCATTGATTTAGCTTTCTAGACATATATGCGATCGGAACCTCGTTACCTTCTACATCTTTTTGCATAAGTACTCCGCCCACGCCAGTATGACTCGCATCGCAGTGAATAGCGAATGGAATCCGAAAATTTTGACTATGCGAAACGGGAGCACTGCCAGGTTTACTTTTCAGGTCTTCAAATGCAAGTTCGGCCTCATTCGTCCATTCAAACGTACGTTTCTGTTTCAACGTGTCCGACAATGGAGCGGCCAGACCGGCATAATTTCGAATGAATTTATGATACCAGCCAGTTACTCCTAAAAACCTTCGTACCTGTTTGACTGAACGAGGTGTTGGGAATTCCCGAATGGCTGAAACTTTTTCTGGATCGGTTTTAATAGTTCCATCCCCAATGACATGGCCAAGGTATCTTACTTCCTTCAAACAAAATTTACTTTTTTCGACATTAATTGTTAACCCAGCTTGTTTTAACCGAGATGCTAACTCGGATAACACACGCACATGGATTTCGAAAGTAGAAGATACAACGAGCAAATCATCTAGATAGACGAACACTTCATGTCGTAACTGAGAGGGTATAACTTTATCCATTAATTTACACATGGTTTGTTGAGCGTTGGTTAGTCCAAATGGCATCACTGTGTATTGATACTGGGGTCTCCCCGGGACGGTGAACGCGGTCTTTTCGCGAGCGTCTGAAGTCAATGGGATCTGCCAATAGGCATCCTTCAGGTCGATGCTGGAAATATATTCAGCTTTTGGTAGTCGGCTTAATATTCCATCGATCAAAGGCATGGGATATGCGCTCTTTACCGTGACTTCGTTGACATCGAGACATATTCTCACCTTTCCAGGTTTCCTAACGAGAGCGACTGGTGACGACCATGGACTATCGGACTCCTCAATAACGCCAAGCGCTATCATTCTATCTACTTCCTCAAACATGACCTTTTCGACGGCAGGAGATACCGAATAGTGCCGCTGTTTAATTGGCTTTGCATCCCCTATGTCGATATCGTGACTTATCCAGCTGGTTCGACCTAGACCTTCTTTGGCGAATGACGGGAACTTTTGGATAGCCTCTGACAACATGGCCTGTTGCGAATCCGTTAGGCTTATATGCATATGGTCATCCTTGGCTAAGGCAGCAACTTCGGGCTTGGCATTCTGGGTTACTACACCTGGAGGTAACAATTTAAATGCAGCCCAAAAGTCCATGCCAAGGTATAATTCTTGAGCGAGTGATGGTACTAAATACAATGTTATGGGCTTAGTTTCATTTCGAAACAGCAAGGGAGTGGAGATCTTGCCTACAATTTTCTGCGCAGCTCCATCAGCAGTTCGCACAGATGCATTAACGGTTTTGACGGTCGCATGACTAACTTTCAACGCTAACTCCCCTCCTATACAACTGATTGTTGCTCCTGTATCCAAAAGACCAGTGACTGTTCTCCCCAATAGTTAGACCTCTGCATACGGTCTTATGTCCTGTGCATTCCCAACTACGGCGGATAACAAAACGTTTCGTTCTTGCTTTCGTGCTACATTATACGCACATCTACGCAACTTCATTCGTAGGGAGCGTTGGCTACCATTCTCTATCTCTGTCCTGGTTGGTAAGTCTGGTATTTGTGACATGGCCGGTTGAAGTGGTAGCGAGTTTGTTTTTGAACTCGTTACTCCGTATTGGTGGCTTTCGATACCATCTGTCTGCGTACAATGATCAACGGTGCACGAGCTGCCAAGTTTTTATACCCGATACTCAAAATGAGTATTGGGGTATATTAGATTTGTGGTAAAAGTGGATGTGTGTAACGTCCAGAAGGAATCGTTTCCGACCCCATAAAGTATATATATTCTTGATCAGCATCAATAGCCGAGTCGATTGAGCCATGTCTGTCTGTCCGTCTGTCCGTCTGTCCGTCCGTCCGTCTGTCCGTCCCCTTCAGCGCCTAGTGCTCAAAGACTATAAGAGCTAGAGCAACGATGTTTTGTATCCACGCTTCTGTGATATGTCACTGCTACAAAAATATTTCAAAACTTCGCCCCGCCCACTTCCGCCCCCACAAAGGACGAAAATCTGTGGCATCCACATTTTTAAAGATACGATAAAACCAAAAACGCAGAATCGTAGAGGAGGACTATATGTTCTAGAGTGTAAAATCTCAAGAAAACAATTTCATTCTTTCTCGCTCTGTCTCTCTCTAACACACAGGTTTCATGGTCGGCTTTGCCAATTGCAAAATATGAGTTCAAGGATCTCAGAACCTATAAGAGCCAGAGCAACCAAATTTGGTATCCACACTCCTGGGATTTCGGACCTTGACCGTTTTGTGTCCAAATTTCGCCACACCCCCTTCCGCCCCCACAAAGGACGAAAATCTGTTGCATCCACAATATTGCACATTCGAGAAAACTAAAAACGCAGAATCATAGATAATGACCATATCTATCAGATTGCTGAATCTGGACCAGATCAGATAATTTTTATAGCCAAAAGGAACAAATCAATTTGCACTGGCTACGCAGCGCCCGACGTCACGCTCAGACTGATTTTCTGTCTCTATCGCACGTACTCTTTGTCGTGTCGTTTAATATTAGCAGCGTCTGCCGGAGAGTAGAGTTGCGGTGTCCGCAGCAACTCACAACGTTCCCCCTCGTTTGGATTGCATTTTCTACAAGAGGGCTTGTAAGTGTCAGCTTTCCCACACCCATAACAAAAAACCCTCCGCTCTCCAGTACATTCTTGGTAACGGTGACCTAACTTCCCACAATTCCAACAGTTTAGGGTCACGGCATCAATACTTGCATCATCTACACCATCAGCATCGTCATCCGTCTCACTGAACGTTTGATGCATCTCATTAATATGTCGCTTAGACGCAGCACGCTGCAACGTCGTCGTAGATTTGGACAAGTTCTGCAAGAATCGCTCGCGAGTACGAACTATATGACGTAGCTCTGCGATACTCTTGATGGGTACATACAAGATTTCGTGTTGAATTTCTGGAACTAAATTGGCTTTAAGGGCTTCTAACAGATAGGGCTCAGTCATTGGCTGTACTAGTTTGTCTGCCAATGCGACTATTGCTTCATAAAATAAATCAAACGGTTCATTTGGCTTCTGTTTCCGCTGCGTGATCGCTGAGCGGATATCCAAGTCGGTACGTCCGTCTTTGAATTGAGTCTTGAGTGCTACGCACAGGTCGGACCATCGGATTATGGGGACACTCTTGTGGTATCGCCACACACGGCACTGCCCTCAAACAGGTTGCTCGCATATCTGGCTAACAGTTCAAAATTTCCATTTAAGGATTGGTTGGTCATGGCATTTACCCTATAAACGAAGTCGTCCACGCCAATGGAGGAATGACCTGAAAACCGTATTTTCCAATTTGAAATGATTTGGCTTATTCTATCAGCTCGTAGCTCTGAGACTGGCGGGGTCCCTCCTAGACTATATCTAGCTGGTGGCTCTCTGGCCGTCTGTCTTTCCGAACTACCCCCGAACAGTTGCTGAAACGTTTGTTGTTCTACTTCGTCGATGGTTTGTGTATTGATTGGTTGTGATACTTTCCATACTTTCACGGGACGCCGTTTGCTGAATCGATAATTTCTGCAGGCCAGTTTCTATGGTATGCGCTAATATGTTGGTTTGAGCCAAAGCAGCTGCCAAAGCATCGGCAATAACCTGGTGTAGACCTGCATTGTTCGAAGCGGCATTTGCTTCCATTTGTACTTCCGAATTAGTCTCACTAACAGTTGACCCGCTTGGGGCGTCTGCGTTGGGATCGGTTGCCCCACCTTTAGACCTAGTCTGGTGCATGGTTGTGCTGGGGTCTTGGCTTGCAGTCTGGACTGCGCCAATCTCCTCAGCTAAATTCAAAGCCGATCCATGCAAGCTAACGTGGCAGACAGGACAAAGCTTTTTGGCTCCAGCTTTACGGTTAAAACAGACTCGGTGGAATTGGTGTCCACAGCTGGTGGTAATTAACTGAGCTAGGTAGTCAACTTCCTTGGCGCACGTGCTACAAATTATTCCCTGATTCTCTATTTGAGCGAAATTCTCGGGACTACGACTTAGGGGCATGATTATCGTACAAAATCTGTCACCCAACGATCTTTTATAGATAATAACGACACTAAATACGGACTAATTTATATATCAAGGCAAAGGAATACAAACGACAAAATGTTTTTAAATAAAAGGATCATGATTCTGCTTCGATGCACATAAGAGATAGACTGAATCTCGTTCGCTATCTAATCTCACTGTCTAAGAGACGAATTCGTGTAGAAAACAGAGATACTGAGTCGGACAGGTTCTTTCTACCGCGAGGCAGGCGATAGCTTTTTGCCATACATGTAAAGGACAGTGTATCAAGCAGTTAACACTATCCCATCTAAATTAACATTTGAACTTAAAATACCATCGATAAGACCTAACCGATAAGGGGTTATCGATATGGGAGTCGGTTGTTGGAAGTAGAAGCAGAAAGTTTAACAAAAAGTCGGAAGAACAGACTCATTAATTGCACATCTTAAATCATACACTTTGTACTCTTTTTCGAATAACACTATTAACAAACGATACATTATTATTAATCTTACATTTGGGGGCTCGTCCGCGTCGAATACAGAGCTCGGAGTGTGTGAAAAAGAAAAACAGAAGAAAGCAGAAGCTGATGCAAGAAGAGGATTGTTGAAAAGTTGTTAAAGTTGTTGTTTGTAGCTACATAAAGTTGTAAAGTTGTTGTTGGTGGCTATAAACATTAAGTTGAACAATCCAAATTCTGTGAGCCTAACAGTAGAAACGGAGTTTAATAAAAGATCGGTCGTTTAATTCGGTTGGAAAATTGTGAAATTCATTGTCGCGCCGCAGCGTCGCCTTGTCCGTGCGCAGTACGTACACAAGCAGAAAAAACACGCACAGACACGTTGTGTGTGATACACACTTATAAACAGAAAAGACAAGCACTCGTCGGGTACACAGACACAAGTCGAAAAGAGCCGCAAAATGATGCAAACACCGCCGCCGTTGCACTGGAAAGAGAGAGAGAAGGAAGAAGCTGTACCAGGAACGTCGCGCCCGAGTGCAAACGAGATGGAAGATTTAGAAAATGCAGAAAACAATACTGATGACAAGATTGATCAAATGATAAAGTTGCTAAGTTTGAAACTGCTTTGCGATGAGCAACGAGAAATGAAGATCGCTCCAGATAATTTTACAAAAGTTGTGAGCGATTGTGATGGAAAATCGGTTCCCATAGAAAAATGGTTTGAGATATTCGAAAAAAATGCCGACGCATATGAGCTTACTGAAAAGCAAAAGTATGTGCAGGCCAGAGGAAAAATGACCGGTGCAGCTAAGCTTTTCCTTGAAGCTGAATGCGTGTGCACCTATGAGGAACTCAAGAACGTATTATTGGATGAATTCACATGTAGCTATAACAGTGCAGACATTCATAAGCTGCTGCAAGAAAGAAAGAGGAAGAGCAGATGAGAAAAATAGCAGCAGTCGGACATGTTGAACACGCGGCTGTTATAAGCCATATTGTGAACGGTCTGGACATAAGAAACGAGTATAAGTATGCCATGTATCGCTGTAAGACCTTCAGGGCCTTGAAAGAAGAGTTCGATATCTATGATCGTTTGAACATATCGGAGAAGAAGGGCAATAACGAACAGCATAAAACGAGTTTCAAGCAGCAAAGTGGGCAAAGCGGTAAAAAAGAATATTGCTATAACTGTGGATCAGGAGAACACAAACGCAAAGACTGCAAAGCCGAAACAAAGTGTTTTAAGTGCAATCAGAATGGTCACATTTCGCGTAACTGTCCTTATGAAGCTGATAAAGTTGATAAAGTTCGCGTCATTTTGGATCGCAGTCGCATGAAAAAAATTCAAATAAACGGCATTGTTGTTGACTGTCTTGTGGATACAGGGTCAGATGGAACCATAATCAAAGAGAGTATGTTGAAGACCATGAAAAACGTTAAACTTTTGAAGTGCACAACTATGTTGCGCGATCTGGGTCAGATATCAACAAAGCCTGTTGGATACTTTAATGCAGAAGTTACCGTGGATAAGTTGCAGACCACACAGAAGTTTTTAGTAGTCCCCAGTAGCCAGATTGATTTCGACGCACTTTTGGGGCATGATTTCATTAAAAAGTTCCGTTTCGTCGCTGATATGCAAGGATACACGTTTTTGAAGCATGACGCAGATCCTGTGCCAACAGATGAGCATGCTCTTATATATAATGTAACTGAAGAGTCATCCTTTGTAGCTCCGCCGCAATATCGAAAAGACGTTGAACAGATGATAAGAAACAGTTACCAAATGCCCACAGAAGTTGCAAAGCAGTCTCCAATCCAACTGAAGATAGTTCCCGACGGAGTAATCAAGCCGTTTCATCACTCATCAGACGAAGCCAGTGCCGTAAAGAAGCAAGTCGAAGAATGGATCGAGAAAGGAATCGTGCGCAAGTCGTCTTCAAATGTAGCGAGCAGAGTTGTCGTCGTGAAGAAAAAAGATGGTACACTTAGAGTTTGCGTAGACTACAGGAAGTTAAACAGCATGGTATTGCTGGTCTGCTTCCCAGTCCCGATCATGGAGGAAGTCTTGGAAAAGCTGCAGTCGGCTAAGTGGTTTACCATAATGGACCTTGAAAACGGATTTTTCCATGTGCCTATGGAAGAACAAAGCAAGTCGTATACGGCCTTCGTCACAAAGGAGGGATTATTCGAGTTTTAATTATTCGCCAGCTGCGTTCATTCGGTTCGTAAGCTATATTTTTCAAGAATTAATCAACTCTGACATTATGCAGCTTTATATGGACGACATAATTGTTTACGCCGCGTCGCCCGAGGTATGCATGAGGAAGACGAAGTTGGTTCTGGAGACAGCTGCGCAGTTTGGCCTAAAGATCAAGTGGAAGAAATGTAGCTTCATGCAGCCACGCATTAGCTTTCTGGGCCATATCATTGAGGACGGGAGAATCTGGGCCGGCAAAGAGAAGACAGCAGCTGTCAGTCGGTTTGCTACGCCCAAAGACATTAAAGCAGTTCAAGCATTTCTGGGACTCACAGGCTTTTTCAGAAAGTTCATCCCTGGCTATGCACAAATTGCCCGGCCGCTCACGAATCTACTCAGGAAGGAAGCAGTTTTCAACATTGGCGAAGCAGAGCAACAGTCGCTACAAACCTTAAAGAATCTGCATGTAATCGCACCTGTATTACATTTATACTCACGAGAAGCGCCAACGGAACCCCACACGGATGCATCCAAAGAAGGTTTCGGAGCAGTTTTGTTGCAGCAGTTTGATGACAATTTCCACCCGATTTACTATTGGAGTAAAAAGACTACACAAGCCGAGTCCAAACGTCACAGTTACTATTTGGAGGTCAAAGCTGCATACCTCGCACTCAAGAAGTTTCGTCACTACCTGTTGGGGATCAAATTTGATCTTGCCACTGACTGTGCGGCGTTTAAGCAGACAACAACGAAAGCAGATATACCCAGAGAAGTTTCCCAGTGGATTCTGTATATGGAGGACTTTACATTCAAAGCAGTACACCGCCCAGGGGACAGAATGAGACACGTGGACTGTCTCAGTCGTTTTCCGCAGACATGCATGTTCGTGACGACGGAGCTAACAGCTCGGATAAAGAAAGCACAGCAGGATGACGATTTCATCAAAGCCACAGTTGAGATCCTAAAGCAGCACCCATATCAAGACTACAAGCTTAAAGGAGGTCTTCTCTTCAAATCTGTAAATGGCAATGACGTATTGGTGGTTCCAAGGCTGATGGAAAGGGAAATCATTCAAGGATCGCATGAAGTTGGTCATTTCTCCACAGCGAAGACAATGCACTCAGTTCAGCAGCAATACTGGATTCCGCACCTTGAACGGAAAGTAAATAAGTTGATTACTAATTGTATCAGTTGTATAATTTTCAGCAAAAAGTTGGGCAAACAAGAAGGCAATCTTCATTGCATTGACAAGGGTGACACACCACTATACACGCTGCACGTTGATCATTTGGGACCAATGGATGCGACAGCCAAGCAATAAAAGTACATTTTGCTGTGGTAGATGCATTCTCCAAGTTTGTGTGGCTGTTCCCAACTAAGTCAACAGGTCACGAAGAAGTTGTGAAGAGGCTGAGCGATTGGTCATTTGTGTTTGGTTTTCCCAAGCGCATAGTCAGCGACAGAGGAGCAGCGTTTACATCCAACGCATTCAGCGAGTTTCTCAACGAGAACAAAGTCGAACATGTGTGTACAACGACAGGTGTGGCGAGAGGCAACGGTCAGATTGAGCGGGTGAACCGTTCAATTTTGGGTATCATCGCAAAGCTCTCAGCTCAGGAGTCAACGAAGTGGTACAAGCATGTGCCACAGGTCCAGATGGCGATTAATTCGCATGTGCATTCTACGTTGAAGTCGTCGCCATTCGAGGTCATGTTTGGGACAAAGATGCACAGACAAGCTGAAAGTCGACTATTGGAGGTGCTCAACGAGGAGTTGGTTACGCAGTTTAAAAACGAGCGCCAAGAACTGCGTGACCAAGCGAAACAAAACATTGAGAAGGCGCAATTATGATAAAAAACGACGACCTGAGCACGGCTACAGACTAGGAGACATGGTCGCGATCAAGAGGACGCAGTTCGTCGCAGGACGCAAGTTGGCCAGCGAGTATCTAGGCCCATATGAAGTCACCAAGGTAAAGCGGAACGGTCGCTACGACGTCAGAAAGGTTGCTCAAGTCGAGGGGCCAAATATCACAGCAACGAGCAGTGACAATATGAAGCTATGGCGTTTTGTCTCAGAGAACGATGATATATTATCATCTGGGACAGATGAAGATGAGCAGGAGGGCCGAATGTAAAGGACAGTGTATCAAGCAGTAACACTATCCCATCTAAATTAACATTTGAACTTAAAATACCATCGATAAGACCTAACCGATAAGGGGTTATCGATATGGGAGTCGGTTGTTGGAAGTAGAAGCAGAAAGTTTAGCAAAAAGTCGGAAGAACAGACTCATTAATTGCACATCTTAAATCATACACTTTGTACTCTTTTTCGAATAACACTATTAATAAACGATACATTATTATTAATCTTACATACATACACCTGATTTCTATCAACGGCTGAATCCTATCCAAAAAACTGGACCAAGTAGGTCTTTCTTTGCATCAACTGGACCAAGAGCTTACTCTAAAAGCTTCAGGATTTCGACAGTCGACGACGCTCTTTATAGTTGGGAGGATGATAGAAAATAGAAAAAACTGCAACTAAACTTCCTTGCGTATACTCTCAACTCCGCGAGATAGGTTATAGCTTGTCGCCATTAATTAACCCAATTTCGATCGACGGTTGGAATATCTACTTGCACTCGATCGATATACCGGCAGTGGTTAAGTCAGATGCAGCTTAAGTGGACTGGACCAAGAGCTTAATGGAAAACATCAGGATTTCAACAGTCTCTCTCGCTACACTTTACCTTCACAACCGATATTGAGGAAGTTAGCAAGGTTGAACCAAGAAGGATAAGGAATTTCCAGTCGGGTGTAGTTGACTGTCATTCGGACATTTACTTGGGCTGTGACAGCTCGGGCCCCACGTTGGGCGCCAATTATTTTTATTTTTCTTTTAAATTTATTTTATATATAAATATATATTGCTAATACTGTAACAGATAACGAAGCAGGAGGCTAGGATCTGAAACGGTAGACGAGCAGATGGAGGGTATGATCGAGATCCATGCACGCGTTGCTGCCGGTCTCATGGTTAGTCGGGTAGAGTGGGGGTGGGGTAGGGAGAGATCGCGTCACGAGCTCGAGCATTAGGAGCAAAGACAATACAAATAAGTTTCGCGTGCGGTTCAAGGTTCAGACCGAAGAAATTTACAGAGAAATGAGATGTAGTGTAGGGAGTGTAGGGAGATGAGTCAGCGGAACTAATTCGAGCGGGAGTTGCTTGCGGTGTCATTGCAACTCGGTATGCCCACCCTTCCTTGATCGCACCGGTCCAAATAGCCTTAGTAATGGGTAACGATCCCTAAAATAAACGCTCTACTTCTGCTAGGTTACGTCATCTCGGCGCCACATGATCCTTAATAACGGCAACAATTCACGGGAATTCATTACAAACAGTTTATTCATTAAACTTTCCTACAAGCTCTCATGGCTGCTAAGAGGGTAGATATGTATGTATAAAGGCTATTAAAGTAATGAGGATAATATGTTCAAATAAGCTGCAATTAAGATAAATTATATATATAAAAATATCATGATGAAAGATCTTATTAGACTAGGGTCAACTAATTATAAAGAGTATATTCAGGAATAATGGTAATTACGTTACACAAATAGAAATATATTTGAATGGTTTTCAGTTTAAATGCAAAAACAAGGGACGGATGGATGCATCTTTAAACTGCACAGCAATTGCTTGTGGGGTAATCCCAATCATAAGTTCGGTTGTCGATAGCTTCGGAATTGCAGAAAGTTACATGGCTTGCGAAAGAGCAGAACAAAACAAACACGTGAACACTTGATTGGTCAGCGTTACAGTACGGCTGGGAAGTTTACGGTCGAGGCATGGAATCTTTAATGTAGCTTCAACTTGCGTAAAATTTTGAATTCACATATAGCAGACGTTAACAGGTTATCACTCACATTACGATCAAATCCAACGATGAAAGCGCTTCCATGTGGTCGATGAGGGTGGCTGAAAACTTGTAAATATCAGTGTGTCAGAGTAGATAGGCGATACGCGAGTATTAGTTTTAGTTCTTTTCCTTCTAGCTGCACATTTCTTTATGATAAGCCTAGCATCTAGAACATTTCTTCTAGCATATAGAACACCAAACACCTCCACACCCCACACCACACACACATACAAATTAAATAACTGCGGTAGCGGATTGTGTTTTTAAAAAGTTTTTATTTTACTTCTAACTTCACTGATATAGATTTAAGTAGAGGGTCACAAAGGATTCCGGACAAAGGGTTTGCGCGATCTTAATTTTTAGCTCGACTTTGCGGTGTCGCTTCTGGATCAAGACTGACTTGAACTTTCTTGTCTTTGCATCGTTGATCCCTTTCGGGAATAGTTTTTCTATAAACATTTCAATTGATTTCGCCATCCCGAGTATTGGATTTCGTCATCCAAAGAGAGAACTGTAAAATGCCTAAAGTGCAGGATCTGCAGAAAGCCGGGAGTGAGATTGTTTATGAGAAGCCGGGTGTGGGCAAACACTGGTTTTCCATTTAGGCGAGTGTCAAAGATTGGGATTGCGGCGGGAGCCCTTGAGATTGTACATCTTAGAAATCAATTAGGCGGAGGCCCAAGATTGAAATTGTTTTCGTTTTGGAAAGCCAAAGATTGTTTACAACTCGTATAAGAGCTCAATAGAATTGGGTACGTTAACTTACATGCATACAAATCTAGCTAACTTAAGCCAGCGCACACATTTTGCCAATTCAATTTGATTTAAGAGCGTTACAACAAATCACTGAAATACAACTTTCACTTTGTCATTTCGCCATAGTTTTGATTAAATCTTATCGAGCCGCCGGCAGACAACAGAGCCGGAAAAGACCAAGAACACAACCAGCTACTTAACGGCCGGGCTTAATGATTGATGTCCCCGGGCTGCCGCTGTCGTTATCGACAGGCAATTATCTATGGAAATTAATTGTCGGCGACATTTGTTGTGTGCCAGCCAGCCCGACACCCAGGGAGGCACGCAATCCGGCAGTGGACTCCGAGATGGGGTATGGACACCACTAATCCCCACGTGCCCAGCCCACAACAACATCATCAGCGTCAACGAATGTTGTCTGTTGCAGCACTTTTGGAGAATATATTTGCATAAAGACTGTGCAAACAGCGCGGTGGCAAATTCAACTGGAAAGTAGGCAACGAAAAAGCGCATCCGAATATTGTACAGTGTGATCGAAAGGTTAAATGAGTGATACTTTGGCAGACTATTCGCTGGGCCAATACTTCAAATATCTAAACTAATAATAAAGACACTTTCAAGGAAACCAATTACCACCAAAGTATCCAATAAGCAAACCTTGTCGGAAGATGCTTTCAAAATCTCTTTTGTAGCAAGTCTTCATCTCCCTATCGACGACTGATATCCATAGATTTTACTCCAAAAAACTCTGTCGGCACCCACTGTGCATCGAGTCGAAGAAGCCGTTGGCGGGCGCCTGGAAAAAGGATGACTGTGTGCACACATACACATTTCTTTTATATATCACTAATAATAATAATTACACACACACACACAGAGAGAGAGAGAGAAGGAGGCACAGACACACACGGACACTTTGAGCTCCGGGATGATAGAGTGTTTTTTTTTTTTTCTGTATTAACTCTTAATTTTATTAAATTTTATAAGTCTGGGACTTAACTAAAGCTAGACAGGGAGCTGTATTGAGTTGGAGAGACCGGCAAGAAGTTCCGGGTCTCTGCGGGACGGCCGCAAAGCATTGCTTCGCAGGGACCATGGTTCCTCCTAGCCACTCTCGTTCCTTCGGCGCTCGCACCTACGCAGCTCCTTCATGGCGCCGGCTGCAAAGTTGCTCCAGGCCGACCATACCATGGGGTCTTCCACAATCTTCTCGATCAGGTTGTTCGGCTTGAGCTGCCCGCCGGCGGCTCGCCACAACTCCTCCCTAATAAGTGAGAAGCGCCCACATTGAAAAATGATGTGCTCAGCGTCTTCAGTGGCGTCGCCGCACCACGAGCAGTTCGGCGAGTTCTCGTGGCCGAACCTCCAAAGGTAATGGCTGAAGCAGCCGTGTCCGCTCAGAAGCTGATCCAATATCGGACATCCGGAATCAGGCGGTGTGTCCACCGTCCTTTATCAGAGCCGTCCCAGCGGCTTTGCCATGCTCTGAGGCTTCCTTCACGGGCCTGCTTGCGCGCGTCTCTCCTTGCCGCGCCGGCCCGGATGGCCTCGGCCACGGCCCTCTCCTCAAGCACCAGAAGGTCAATTGGAAGGACACCCGCCAGGACTAGGGCAGCGTCGTCGGATATGGTCCGAAAGCCGCAGCAGATCCGGAGCGCGCAGAGGCGATGAGTGGCTTTTACGCCCCTAGCGTAGCTGGCAACTTTAATTCCATCCGCCCATACGTCTGCTGCGTAGGTCATGGCTGACTCTCATGACTCCATCGTAGGCAATGTTCCATAATAGGGGACCCATCACTGATCCTTGGGGAACTCCTGCCGTTATGCCGTGAGTCTGCGCGCCGGCCTCCGTATTATACTCCAGCAGTCTCCCCGCGAAGTAGCTCCTTACGATTGCCTGAAGGTATTGGGGTACACCGCGCCGGTTAAGTGAGTCCAGGATGCACTCCCACTTCACCGTATTGAAGGCGTTCCTGATGTCAAGGGTGACAATCAGGCAGTATTCCTTCTTGCCGCCCTTCCATCGAGTTCCCTCCACTGCCTTGGAGGCTATGTCAACTACCCTGCCTATGGCGTCCACCGTTGACCTCCCACTCCTGAAGCCGTATTGGTTTGGTGAAAGTCCCCCAGCATCCTCGACGGCGTTGTCTAGTCTTCTACGGATTATCTGTTCCAGAGTCTTCCCCAGCGAGTCGATTAAGCAAATCGGTCGAAACGAGGAGGGATCGTCCGGCGGCTTTCCTGGCTTTGGCAAGAGCACCAGGTGTTGCAACTTCCACTGCGGCGGAAATAGTCCTTCCCGCAGGCACTGCGTGAATGCCTTAGCAAACTCGTGCGGGTTGTATGCCATCGCCAGTTTTACCGCACGGTTGGGGATTCCATCAGGGCCTGGAGCCTTCCTTGGCCTTTAGGCTTTGGGCCAGGGCGACGATTTCGTCCTCCGTGACCGGTTCGACCGAGTATGCAGGCTGGTGTGCGACGGCACTGCTGGCAAGACCGTGAGCCCCGGATGGGAACAATGCCTCAACAATCGTCCGCAACTGGTCTGGGTCAGACGGCGACCCCGCGTTGCTGCCATGAATTCGCTTCATTACCGTCTTGTAGGCACGTCCCCACGGATCCTTCTCGGCTGAGTCGCAAAGCTGCAGAAAGCACTCCCTCTTGCTCTCCTTGATGGCGTTCTTTAGGGCTTTTCTAGCTCCGCAGTACTCCGCCTGTAGCCTTGCCCAGCTAGTGCCACTCCTTCTGCGAGCCCGTTGATATCGCACAGGCAAGTGCGTCTGGCCTCCTGGATCTCGTCATTCCACCAATAGGTCGGCGATTGCTTACCCTTGAATGGCCTCTTGCGATTCATACTGGCATCGCATGCGAGCAGTAGGGACTCCAGAAGCTGGTTGACCATCTGTTGAGCTGAGCCTCCGACCTCCATATTCCTCAGCGCCTCCAAGAACCTTGGAATCCGCATTGATTCGGGATTGTAGGCTGCTCTCCGGCTTGTCTGCGTTGCCCTGGTCAGTCTGAAACCACCTTCTCCGCCTATCGAGAACACCACTGCCTCGTGGTCGCTGGCCGTATAGTGGTTCCCCATGCGCCAGGTGGACAGAGGGGAAAGGCTGCTAGAGGCGAATGTAAGGTCGATGACTGACCCAGAGCCACCCCTGTTGAAGGTATTCGCGGTCCCCTGATTCAACAATGCTACGTCCAACGCAGCGAAGGCCTCAAGCAGTGCGTGTCCCTTGTATATGGCGTCCGAGCTGCTGCTTCTGGAGATGTCACTGCCCCACTCCTGGGCCCAAGCATTGAAGTCGCCAGCAATCACATTTGGTTTGTGGTGCCTGGCGTCGTCGGCCAATTCGTCCATCGCCGCAGCGAAGCTATGACGGCTCAAGCTTGGGGGGAGATAGCAGCTGTAAACCCATAAGTTCCCCAGTTTTGCCCTGACGAAATGTCGGAACTCAGCAAGCCCATATTGCTGCTTTTCCTGAGGAGCTTTGGACCCAGAATCCATCCTCGGGGGAAATGTATGGTTCGCTAATTATTGCAACGTCCGATCTCATTTCACGCACCGACTGAGAGAGCAGATCTGTGGCAGCCTCGCAATGGTTTAGGTTTATTTGGTAAAACCTAACCATGTCCAGCGTTTTGACTTGCCTTCTCTTTGGGGGCCATGGGGCACCTGTGGCTACCAGCTACGTGTGAGTGGGGCTTGCCCTTTCCGACACAAAGGAAGCATTTTGCCTCATTGTGGCAGTCGCTTATCTTGTGCTCCTCAGACCCACAGCGGAAGCACCACCCGCTTCTGTCTACAGAGCTTTTGCAATTAAGTGCAACGTGGCCGATCTCAAGGCACCTGAAGCACTTTAACGGCAGATTTCGCTCCCGTATGCGGCAGACGGACCATGCCACTTTAACCTTACCAACGGATAGCACCTTCGTCGCAAGGGTCGCCGGCAGGCAAATAATAGCCCGCTGGGTACCACCAAAGCCTGGGCGCAAACTCTTAATGGCGTCCACATCGAGTGTAATCCCCATTTGCTCGCTGAAGGCCTTCCTCACGTCCTCCGAGGTAGCCATCTCATCCAAGTCGAGCATCTCTAGCCTCGTCTCCTAGGACAGTGCCTATGGCCTCGCGAAGCAGCTGCGCGGTCTCCTTCGAGGCGTCTTTGAGCTCCAATAGAAGAGCACCTTTGGCTGTTCGCTTCACTCTGCTCACACTCTCGCCGACCTTCTTCATCTTCTCGCTCTGGTTGCGGGTGACGAGGTTAAGGATCTCCGCGTAAGTCATTTCCCCTTTTGGCTCGATGATAATAACATCCGGACGGGGCCTTGGCTTCCGGGCGTGCGCTCTGAGCGGACTACACTGGTCAGCAGAATCCTCCTCTCCTGCTTCGGGCCACGGGTGTTCAACAGTATTCGGAACAGCGCCCGACTCGTGTTTGCCGCTTTCTCCTGGACGTAGCTTAGGTGTTCACGGAAACTGAGCCTGGTGTCGATCATCACGCCCAGATACCGAATGGCTCGTTTCGACGATAGTCTCTGGTCGCCAACCCTGATGTGAGCGGTCTCCACAGTCGAACGGGTGCTCACCAATACTGCCTCGGTTTTATGAGCGGCTATCTCTAGTCCCGCAGAGCGGAGCCAGTCTGCAATCAGCTGGATTGCGGTGTCACAATTTGCTTCGACAACGTCCAGGTGCTTGGCCACCACCGTCAGGGCGACATCATCTGCGTAGCAGGTTAGCTGACATCCGCCTGGAAGAGCTAATCTCATGACTCCATCGTAGGCAATGTTCCATAATAGGGGACCCATCACTGATCCTTGGGGAACTCCTGCCGTTATGCCGTGAGTCTGCGCGCCGGCCTCCGTATTATCCTCCAGCAGTCTCCCCGCGAAGTAGCTCCTTCCGTTTGCCTGAAGGAATTGGGGTACACCGCGCCGGTTAAGTGAGTCCAGGATGCACTCCCACTTCACCGTATTGAAGGCGTTCCTGATGTCAAGGGTGACAATCAGGCAGTATTCCTTCTTGCCGCCCTTCCATCGACGCTCCACTGCCTTGGAGGCTATGTCAACTACCCTGCCTATGGCGTCCACCGTTGACCTCCCACTCCTGAAGCCGTATTGGTTTGGTGAAAGTCCCCCAGCATCCTCGACGGCGTTGTCTAGTCTTCTACGGATTATCTGTTCCAGAGTCTTCCCCAGCGAGTCGATTAAGCAAATCGGTCGAAACGAGGAGGGATCGTCCGGCGGCTTTCCTGGCTTTGGCAAGAGCACCAGGTGTTGCAACTTCCACTGCGGCGGAAATAGTCCTTCCCGCAGGCACTGCGTGAATGCCTTAGCAAACTCGTGCGGGTTGTATGCCATCGCCAGTTTTACCGCACGGTTGGGGATTCCATCAGGGCCTGGAGCCTTCTTGGCCTTTAAGCTTTGGGCCAGGGCGACGATTTCGTCCTCCGTGACCGGTTCGACCGAGTATGCAGGCTGGTGTGCGACGGCACTGCTGGCAAGACCGTGAGCCCCGAATGGGAACAATGCCTCAACAATCGTCCGCAACTGGTCTGGGTCAGACGGCGACCCCGCGTTGCTGCCATGAATTCGCTTCATTACCGTCTTGTAGGCACGTCCCCACGGATCCTTCTCTGCTGAGTCGCAAAGCTGCAGGAAGCACTCCCTCTTGCTCTCCTTGATGGCGTTCTTTAGGGCTTTTCTAGCTCCGCAGTACTCCGCCTGTAGCCTTGCCCAGCTAGTGCCACTCCTTCTGCGAGCCCGTTGATATCGCCTTCTAGCTGACAGGCAAGTGCGTCTGGCCTCCTGGATCTCGTCATTCCACCAATAGGTCGGCGATTGCTTACCCTTGAATGGCCTCTTGCGATTAATACTGGCATCGCATGCGAGCAGTAGGGACTCCAGAAGCTGGTTGACCATCTGTTGAGCTGAGCCTCCGACCTCCATATTCCTCAGCGCCTCCAAGAACCTTGGAATCCGCATTGATTCGGGATTGTAGGCTGCTCTCCGGCTTGTCTGCGTTGCCCTGGTCAGTCTGCAACCACCTTCTCCGCCTATCGAGAACACCACTGCCTCGTGGTCGCTGGCCGTATAGTGGTTCCCCATGCGCCAGGTGGACAGAGGGGAAAGGCTGCTAGAGGCGAATGTAAGGTCGATGACTGACCCAGAGCCACCCCTGTTGAAGGTATTCGCGGTCCCCTGATTCAACAATGCTACGTCCAACGCAGCGAAGGCCTCAAGCAGTGCGTGTCCCTTGTATATGGCGTCCGAGCTGCTGCTTCTGGAGATGTCACTGCGCCACTCCTGGGCCCAAGCATTGAAGTCGCCAGCAATCACATTTGGTTTGTGGTGCCTGGCGTCGTCGGCCAATTCGTCCATCGCCGCAGCGAAGCTATGACGGCTCAAGCTTGGGGGGAGATAGCAGCTATAAATCCATAAGTTCCCCAGTTTTGCCCTGACGAAATGTCGGAACTCAGCGCACACTGAGGGCCGCAGAGGAGGCTTACCGCAAGCCCATATTGCTGCTTTTCCTGAGGAGCTTTGGACCCAGAATCCATCCTCGGGGGAAATGTATGGTTCGCTAATTATTGCAACGTCCGATCTCATTTCACGCACCGACTGAGAGAGCAGATCTGTGGCAGCCTCGCAATGGTTTAGGTTTATTTGGTAAAACCTAACCATGTCCAGCGTTTTGACTTGCCTTCTCTTTGGGTGCCATTGGGCACCTGTGGCTACCAGCTACGTGTGAGTGGGGCTTGCCCTTTCCGACACAAAGGAAGCATTTTGCCTCATTGTGGCAGTCGCTTATCTTGTGCTCCTCAGACCCACAGCGGAAGCACCACCCGCTTCTGTCTACAGAGCTTTTGCAATTAAGTGCAACGTGGCCGATCTCAAGGCACCTGAAGCACTTTAACGGCAGATTTCGCTCCCGTATGCGGCAGACGGACCATGCCACTTTAACCTTACCAACGGATAGCGCCTTCGTCGCAAGGGTCGCCGGCAGGCAAATAATAGCCCGCTGGGTACCACCAAAGCCTGGGCGCAAACTCTTAATGGCGTCCACATCGAGTGTAATCCCCATTTGCTCGCTGAAGGCCTTCCTCACGTCCTCCGAGGTAGCCATCTCATCCAAGTCGAGCATCTCTAGCCTCGTCTCCTAGGACAGTGCCTATGTCCTCGCGAAGCAGCTGCGCGGTCTCCTTCGAGGCGTCTTTGAGCTCCAATAGAAGAGCACCTTTGGCTGTTCGCTTCACTCTGCTCACACTCTCGCCGACCTTCTTCATCTTCTCGCTCTGGTTGCGGGTGACGAGGCTAAGGATCTCCGCGTAAGTCATTTCCCCTTTTGGCTCGATGATAATAACATCCGGACGGGGCCTTGGCTTCCGGGCGTGCGCTCTGCTCTTCACCTTCTCCCATTCACGTTCGGTAGGTGCAGCTGATTCGGTCTTCCTTGCCGGTTGTTCGCGGGACTGCAACGTGGGATGGCCACTCATATTGTTTCTCCGCTTCGGCGAGCTCCTCGTCGGCTTGTCCAGCTTCCTTTTCGGCGCATCGTGTTGAGGGGAGCACTGCGTCTCCTGATCACTCCGCTCCACCCTCTCCTTCCTCTGAAACTTTGCGTCGAAGCTGTGAAGCGCGGACTTTTGCATCCTCACCACGTTCTGCGCCAACTCTTTCATCTCCTTGTTGAGATAACGGGCGTCCCTCAGCATCTTCGACAATTCCGTCGACTTTTCTACCAGCGAAGCCAGGATCGACCGCAGATCTCCGTCGGCCTTTGGTCCTGTACCGCTTTTGTCTGTGGAAGCACTGCTGAAGTCAAAGGGATTGACAGGGACTTCTGCTGGTGCAGACACAGTCAGTGCTGGCACACTCTAAGGGGCGCCTTAAGTGGAGTTCCGGTACCAAGGCTTAGCTGGGCCGGCTTCTCAACTGCCTGCTCCCTGGGCCAAATGCCTCGGGGCGTCTGCCACTGTGGTGGGGAACGCTGCAGGCTAGTTCTCCTCTCAAAGACCCGCTTTTCCTCCTCCTCCATTCTTCCTGTTTGTAACTGCCAAATACTCGATTTTGAAATTAGAAATTTAAAATTTAAAATTTAAAATTTTGGGGCCCGCGCGATTTTCCGGTTGGCGCTCAACTTTCAAACTGGTTGGCCCTATCTAGCAACCCTATGACTGTCCTACGCTGTCCGGCAGCTCCGTGCTGTAAGCACGTCTGCTCGATCAGCTGATCCGTGAATATAAATCGAGGCAAGTGAAGCGATTTGAGTGAAAGTTGTTTTTATTTTTCCTACCACCAACACGATGGATAGAGAAATGCGCCAAAACCAACGATCACCCCCCCCTGGCCTATCTGCTCGTCTGCGTTTGCCCCTGCAACCAACTGGGAAGTCTCCGCCGCCAGCCACCATGCGCAGTGAGTACGGGACGCTGAAAGCCTGACTTGAACCGTCTTCTGTTTTGATTCCAGGCGTGATACGGATTTTGTTTGTAGAAAGCTCGGAGCTCGCTTGCAAACACGACCGCACTTGGAAACTCAAACTCAAACTATCTGTATCATCTATCATCTGCTCGGTGGGTGTCGGGCCTTGTCCTTGTCAAATGTTTCGTTATCTGTGTGGGTTGGTGTCTTTTTGCTGTTGCCACATACACCCCGCCCTCTCCACCAGCGCCGTTGGATAGTGTTAACATTCAACTACAACAGCGAGAGACTCCAAACGGCGCTTTGCCAGTGACCTTCGCGTGTTGCAACTCTGACGGGGAGATGGCATATGTTTTTGTTACCCCACTGTGAACCCTTGGTTCGATTTGACATATGATGTGCTGCCAGTTTCTTTTCAGTTCCCTATACAATCTGGCCCAAATACATTTATCAATATCGGATCTGGTCGATTGAAATGCCAGCCAGAGGCACCAACTCATCTTTCACATCGTCTGCTGCTGCTGCTGCCACGGAATGTGGCAGTACCCCTCCCTCCGAACCCTCTCGTGCCCTGAGCCTGCCTACCCCATCCTATCAGTCATTAGCATTTCCGGCGTGTATTTATGACATGAGAACAAAACAAAATGCGACAAATTTGCGACGATTGGAAACGACTGAGTGGAAATGTATCCCCCTGGGCCATATAATTGTCATCTAGAATAAAATATGTACATACTCGTACATAGGGGTATATCCGCTCAATTGGAGCCCAGAAGCACGGCTACGGGCCTGGGCATGGGCATGGCAATTGCAATGCAAAAACCATTGCATACTTGGCGCAAAGTTTATTTTTATGCGAACAACGACGCTAGTGGGGGGCTATTGAGGAGTGGATACACACACCCAGGGCTAGGGGCAACAAATCAACTCAGTTTTGGCGCCATACGGCGTCGTCTGCTGGCTCTACTGTACTCAGTTCTCAGCTCTATGCACTTTTCTTATGCTTTTCCAGCAGCAGAAGCAGCAAAGGCCGACAAACGCGACCGCGACGCGATTCGACTCGACCAAAAGCCAAGAGCCAAGAGCCCAAAGCCAAAAGGCAGGCGGCCAACTAGTTTTTCCTCAGTTCCTCCTTTTGGCTTATATTGTATGTTGTTTAGTGTGCCATTGGCGCTACCAACGTGCGGTTCGTTCTTGCGGTTTTGTGGCAGTTTCGGGCTTTATTCAAAAGCCAACCAAATCGCGTCTACTTCGTCGGCCCAAGAAGAAGCCAACAATCAAGCCAACAAGACGTGTTTTTTAAACAGTGAAAAGTTTGCCATCCGCGACGAATTACACTACCTAAAGTAAAAAGTGTGTGCAGTGCCGGAAGGTGTATAAGTGTAGCCGTTTCTGCTGGAACAACCTCTTCTGTGGGCGTTCCAACACAGAGGAACGCCAGAGGCTGGATTAATCTGTGAACATCCACGGATTCCGCTGCCACTGCCAATATACCGTTCCCGCTTATAGAGCCCTGTATTAATAGAGTTTCGTCGACATATAAAAAGATCTCGGTCCGTGGTTAGAAATGGCGCATTAAAGCCGGTGGTGAGGAAAAAACTAAGGCCCGAGAGATGCCCTGAATAATTAAAATTAATAGTTACGTTTTTTTGGAGACCAGATGCCAGTTTCCCAATTATCAATTCCAAAACAGACCAATGAAGTTCCTAATATTTAGCTTTAATTATTAGTATGGCCCGTTCGTATTAAGAATTTATATAAAGTATGGAAAATAGATAGAGGAAATTGTGAGAAACCTAAGAAGTACCGAGAAGAAAAGGAAAAACAGAAATTTAATGGTTCTAGGACTAACTCCGTATGAGGAAAGTCAAAGGTTGCGAAAAATAATAATGTAAACGGAAGGAAGGATAATGTTCTATTTCAGAGTCGCCGGGAGATCGATCTTTCGCCGATGGAGGAGCATGACTGCGTGAGTACAATCCTGCGCCTTTCGTTTGATTCTGGTAGTTGCGCCCGATCCTAATCTCTCAGAAAAGAAAATAAGACTTGAACATAAGATAAAATCGCTAATGAATAGCTACCACCTTACACTTTCCTCACTATATCCCATATTACCCGTCGTGTACAAACGACCGAAGTAACGAAAAATGTAAATGAAATTATGCCAGGAATACCCTGCTTACAATAAGACGAACCTTAATCATTAACTTCACCCCATCTCACGTTATATACGCCTCAGAATCTTCATACACATGCGTATACATGTGCATATACTCGATAAAAATACCTAGAATTAGAAAATTATGCCAGGAATACCCTGCTTACAATAAGACGACCTTTAATCATTAACTTCACCCCATATCACGTTATATACGCCTCAGAATTCTCATACACATGCATATAGATATAAAGACCTAGCATTAGAAAATGATGCCATCTCCGATTATATTAGTTTTAACCGTTTCTCGAACAAATATATAAATAAATTCAGATAAAGATAAGGTAGAATGAACTCTGTGCCGGCGTGCGTGTAGCCGCGATCTAGCTAAAGGGGCCGTCTGAAACTTCCAGTTTCGAGGAAGATGGTCATAGGTTGGGTGGGCAAAATGGGCTACCACACTGACATCCGTGGGATAGCAACCGATATCTCCTCCCTTTTTCTCTCTCCTCCTTTTCCTCTCACTCTTCACCCTCTTTCTCCTTTCTCTCTTTTTTTCTCTCTCTTTCTCTCTCTCTCGCTCTCTCCTCTCCCCCTCCCCTCTCTGCCCTATCCTTTTCGAATCCTTTTTATCTTTTTAATCGTTCTACCGATAGTTTTCTAGCACTGTATCGTCGCAGCACGCTCAATTCTTGGGAAAACAAGAAAATCGTTGAAATTGTCGTGTGATAACGTTGAAAAGTGGAGACGATCTGCACGAGCAAGAACCACCACCCCAAAGCCGACGAGCTTGAGCCGGAACATTTAAAGCGTGCCCCGCCTTTGCAGATCGCCCCTCCACTTTGTCTCACGTAGACGAGCGTTACACGTTACACTGTTGACCCGTAAAACGAAACTAGTGTGGAAAGAAGTATAATTCTTTGTAAAAATATATGTGTATTTCTTTATTTTGATCTTTCGGGAGTTATCCCTCCGATCTGATTTGTTGGTTCTTGTTGATTAAATTTAACAATTGTGTTTGGGCTTTCATAAGCCAAAAGCCGCGGAGCTGCGCTGCCAGTGACGCCGGCAGCGGAGCGGCAGAACTATGTGTTCTTATCTCTTATATGTTAGTATGTATATGTGTGAATATGCTCCGCGCTGTTGGCAGCGAGAGCGCGAGGAAAGATATATGTGTGTATGCATGTATATTAGTGCCGTCAAGTCATGGGAACATGCTGACGCTGCACTTGGGTCGCTCGAGGCATTCTTGAGTGAATCGTAATACGATCACCCAGAATGTCTGGGACTTTATTGTTACGTAAACACTGCAACAAAGTGTTACAGTGTGTATTCTTTAAGTACCGTCGGTACAGTGGGTATTCGAAATAATGAATACTTTATGTGAATGTGTATATTATATTTAATTTAATATGAGCATACTACATCTCCCTCCTTTTGAAAAAATAACGTAATCTAATGAAGTTATTTTATTTTTAGCTTTTTGTATATACAGTATGTCAAGAAACTCTTTACACACTGAAAATAAATTAAATTTTTTGACTTTGGATAAGAAAATAATGGCCTTTGGTTCAAATTTATCAAATTTTTTTAATTCATAACCATTCAGGGATTATGTATGTAGTTATGTATTCTTGAAAAGAAAATTTATGTAGGAAACGAAGGAAAGAGAGAGACACGAAGCGGTCGTGTTTTCGTCGTGTCGTCGGGATAGAGCAGTAATCGGCTCTGAGAGAGCCGATAGCAAGAGAGAGAGATCAGTCAGTTGTCAGTTCAGCCACGCATCAGACGTACACGCATATAATTATTCACAAACATACTTGTAAAACTTGGAGCTGTTATAATTTTAAGTCCAACATACTTATCAAATAAATGTTACTCGTTGCCATCAAGCAACTTAAACTACTACAAATTGGGGGCTCGTCCGAAAATAAGCCCAAGACAACAACATTTGCAAGTGAGATTTGTGCGTGTATTTGGAAATTTTGGCGAACACGAGGCTAGAGCTACAAGGAGACAAGCGGCACAGAGACGACAATCTGAGCGCGTTCGTTCCAAAGAGAGCAGAAGCGACAAAACGACGGCAGACGGCAGCAAACACAGCAAGAATCAAAACCTTCGTTGTTGTTGTTGTGCATTTCGTCTGAGAGGCTAGAGCTACAAGGAGACAAGCGGCACAGAGACGACAATCTGAGCGCGTTCGTTCCAAAGAGAGCAGAAGCGACAAAACCACGGCAGACGGCAGCAAACACAGCAAGAATCAAAACCTTCGTTGTTGTTGTTGTGCATTGCGTCTGAGAGGCTAGAGCTACAAGGAGACAAGCGGCACAGAGACGACAATCTGAGTGCGTTCGTTCCAAAGGAAGCAGAAGCGACAAAACGACGGCAGCAAACAGCAAGAATCAAAGAACATTGATTGTTGTTGTGTTGCACTGCGTCGGACGGAGACTACAACTACAAGAAAAGACAAGCAGCAGTTCATTTTGTAACAGCAGAAGCAGCGACGATTCGGGAAGCGACAACGAGTTATCGGCGAACGGCGAGAGCAAGGCAAGGCAACAAAGAGAGGACGGCAACAGCGACATCGACAGGCAAGCGAGATCTGGATGTGGTGGTGTGTGTGCGTCAAATTTGGAGTCTGGAAAGTTCTGCGCAGAAGCGAGAGTTAACAAGGGTAAACCCATAGTAAGGTGAGCGTTAACAGAGAAGCGATCGTTAACAGTGACGACTTTAAAGGCGTTTTCGGAGTCGATGTTAACTGGAAAATTGTTAACAGGCCAGCAGTAATAAGGTTGTTTAAGTTGATTTAATTACATTTTCTTAGATATAAGCTAATATCAATTATTTTGTATTTAAATCGTCACGATGCAAGTTGAAGAGATAATGACACTGAGAGTCGCACATTTGCGAGAGAAGTTAAGAGAGCTTGCGTTGCAGACGACGGGACGAAAGCGCGATTTGCAAGATAGACTATTAATACATCACGGCTTTCCAGTTGAGGATGAAGAAGAGTCAGAGAATGAGTCCGTAGTAACAGCAGTGGATGATACCGTAGCAGTTCAACCAGGTACGCGACAGGCAGAGTATAAATCTTGGTTTACGCTAAAAGACGTGGAAGGTAGTGTGTCACAATTTTCTGGTTCTAATAACCCCGACATCAATCAATGGATAGAGGAATTAGAAGAATGCGCAGCTACTGTTCAATGGAGTCAATTACAATTATTCATTTATGCCAAGCAGTTGTTAGTTGGCGCAGCAAAATCTTTCGTTCGTAGTTTGCGTGATATTCGTAACTGGAATTCGTTGAAGGCAACTCTGTTGGATGAGTTTAGTGTTAAACTGTCGTCCGTAGAAGTACATAGAATGTTGCAAAAGCGCCAGCAGAAAAAAGGAGAGTCGTTGCATGAGTTTTTGTATGCGTTAATGGAGATAGCCAAGCCAATTAAACTAGATGATGAGAGTTTAATCGAATATTTTGTGGATGGTATACCAGACGCTAGGGCAAGTAAGGCAATGCTGTACCAAGCTAGAAACTTAAAGGAGCTTAAATTTCAGATCGATGTTTACCAGAAAGCTAGAGGCGGATCCAAGCCGATGAGTAAGAATTGGCCGCTGAGTAATAAAAGTGAGAGTTCGGTGAAAGGGTCGATGGCAGAGAATTTTAGGAAATGTTTTAAGTGTGGAGACAAATCGCATTTGAGGAAAGATTGTCCCAAAAATGATTTTTGTTGTTTCAAATGTGGCCAACCAGGACACCGTGCTGCAAGCTGTAATGTCAAGGTCGAAACCAGACAAGAAAAGAGATCGAATACGAACATTATTCGAGATAAGGAAGTCGTCAATAAGCCGTCAGGTATTTTCACTCCATCAGGTTTGGAATTAAAGGATATTAAGTAGGCGAATTTGGTATTCCAAGGTTTGATTGATACTGGAGCAGATTTGTGTTTAATTCGCAGGAGGGTATTTTTGAAATTTGGAAATCTTGAACTGATCGGCCAGGAGAAATGTTTAACAGGTATTGGAGATAGTCAAGTTGTAACTTTTGGTAGCTTTTCGATACCAGTGAAAATCGATGAGATTGGAATGGAGGTAGAATTTCATGTCATTCCAGACGAGGATATTGGTTTTGAAGCCATTTTAGGAAGGACTATTCTGGATCATGTGGACATGCAAGTTTCTAAGACAGGAACAAGATTTGTTCGTAGAGTTTGTGGCGAGGATAAAGATAAGAAACTTGATCAGGTAGCATCGTCCTCATGCGTGGAATTGTTTAATGAATATAAAGGCATTTGCATGTCAAGTATTGACGAAGTTGAGAAGGAGTTTTCAATTGATGTTGGTCATCTCAGTGAAGTACATGCTAGAGAGGTTAGGGGTATGGTAGGAAAGTACCAACCTCAGAGAAATGTAGATGCGCCGATAAAAATGAAAATTGTATTAGTGGATGAGATACCAGTTTTCCAGACGATTACCGTTGTGTGAACAGGAAATCGTGGACAAGCAAGTGGAAGAGTGGCTGGCTCAGAAGATTATAAAGCCAAGTACATCGGAGTATGCATCACCAGTAGTGTTGGTACCGAAAAAGAACGGTAGCAAGAGACTATGCTGTGATTACCGAAAGCTGAATGAGAAAATAGTTCGCGATAACTTTCCAATGTCACATATGGATACAGTGTTGGAGAAACTGCAGGGTGCAAAGTATTTCACCACGTTGGATTTAACGAATGGTTTTTTCCATGTGCCTGTAGAAGTCGAGTCTCAAAAATATACGTCTTTTGTGACTCAGAATGGTCAGTTCGAATTTTTATATGTACCATTTGGAATTTCAAATTCTCCAGCGGTGTTTACCAGATTTATAATGGCTGTGTTGAGAGATTTGGTAAAGAATAATGAAGCAGCAGTCTATATGGATGACGTTATTATTTGTAGTCAAGATATAGAAGAGGGTTTGTTAAAGTTGAGAAAAGTACTGAAGATAGCGGAAATGAATGGGCTACGTATAAATTGGAGAAAGTGTCAGCTGTTACGACAAAAGGTTAATTTTCTGGGGTATATAATAGAAAAGAACACGATAAGACCAAGTGATGAGAAGACGAGGGCAGTCGAAAAGTTCCCAGCGCCAGTTGATAAAAAAACAGTGCAGCGTTTCATAGGATTGACTTCTTATTTCCGAAAGTTTATTGAGGGTTATGCTGTTATTGCAAAACCATTGACAGATCTGCTGCGGAAGGATGTTAAATTTGAATTTAAGGAGATACATCAGGTTGCGTTTGAACAACTAAAGGTAGCATTGATTAGTAGACCTGTTTTAGAAATGTACAACCCGAAGTTGGAGACAGAAATCCATACTGATGCATCAAAATGGGGGTATGGAGCCGTGTTACTGCAAAAGAGTTTGGAAGACAGCCAATTCCATCCAGTTCAATATATGAGCCGTAGGACTAAGCCATGTGAAGAGAAATATCCTGCTTATGACCTTGAGGTTCTGGCAATTATCGAAGCTTTAGCGAAATGGCGTGTATACGTTTTGGGTATAAAGTTCAAAATTGTCACAGATTGTAATGCATTTACAATGACGATCAAAAAGAAAGACGTTCCTTTGAGAGTAGCACGTTGGGCCATGTACCTACAAGATTTTAATTATGTTATAGAACATCGCTCAGGAACGAAGATGAGGCACGTTGACGCGTTGAGTCGTGTATCTTGTTTTATGGTGACCGAAAGTATAGCTCATCGTTTGAAAGAAGCTCAGCTAACCGACGATTGGGTTAAGGCTGTTAAAAGTATTGTGGAGGACAAGGAATATGAGGATTATTATATTCAGAATCAGATTTTGTTTAAGGATCCGGATAAGGAGCTTATCGTAGTACCAGCTCAGTTGGAAAATGAGATTATATCAATAGCACATAAGCAAGGACATTTTTCAGTTAAAAAGACACAAGATATCATTGAAAAGTCGTATTATATTCCGAAGTTAAAAGACAAAGTATGGCGCGTAATAAATAGTTGTGTCGAGTGTATCATTGTCAATGAAAAGACAGGAAAACGTGAGGGTTATTTGCAACCAATAGACAAGGGTGATAGGCCGTTACAAACGTATCACATTGATCACGTTGGACCAATGGAAATGACTAAAAAACAGTACAATTATATACTGGTTGTCGTTGATGGATTTTCTAAGTTTGTTTGGTTATATTCTACACGTAGTACAGGTGTTGAAGAGGTCGTTAAGTGTTTGGAAATTCAGGGGACTAGTTTTGGTAATCCGAACAGAATAGTGACGGATAGGGGTGCAGCGTTTATGTCCAATTTGTTTCGTGAATATTGTGAGAGAGAGAAAATACAGCATTTAATGATTGCCACAGGCGTTCCACGTGGGAATGGTCAAGTCGAAAGGATGCACAAGATAGTGGTGCCTATGTTGTCGAAATTGTGTCAGGGTAATTCCGGTAGTTGGTATAAGCATCTAGGAAAAGTACAGCAAATGATCAACAGTGTTGAGCCGCGAAGTACCAAGGTAACACCTTTCAAGATATTGACTGGGCTAGACATGCGTATAGGAATGGATCCAAAAATAAAAGAAATATTGGAAGAATCACTTATCGAAGAGTTGAACAAGGACCGCGAAAAAATTAGAAAGGAAGTAGTTAAAAAAATTGCACGGTTACAGCAGGAAAACAAGAAGAGTTTTGACTTAAAAAGGAAACTAGATAGACAGTATGAGGTTAATGAGCTAGTAGCTATCAAGCGTACTCAGTATGGTACTGGATTAAAGCTAAAAGGAAAGTATCTAGGGCCGTATAAGGTGGTTAGGGTAAAGAATCATGGAAGGTACGAAGTCGAGAAGATTGGGGATACTGAGGGTCCCTATAAGACCTCTACAGTTTCAGAATATATGAAACCTTGGCTAGACCCATCCGAGGCGAATGGTCCGTCAGGACAGCCGAATGTAGGAAACGAAGGAAAGAGAGAGACACGAAGCGGTCGTGTTTTCGTCGTGTCGTCGGGATAGAGCAGTAATCGGCTCTGAGAGAGCCGATAGCAAGAGAGAGAGATCAGTCAGTTGTCAGTTCAGCCACGCATCAGACGTACACGCATATAATTATTCACAAACATACTTGTAAAACTTGGAGCTGTTATAATTTTAAGTCCAACATACTTATCAAATAAATGTTACTCGTTGCCATCAAGCAACTTAAACTACTACATTTATATATATATTTTTTTTCTAAGTTAATTATTAGAGTATTGAACCTGAATTAATATTGATAAAATTTAAAAGTTATTTGAATATAAATGCAGAATAATATATTTTTATGGTTTATATTTATGTATGGCAATACTAAAAATGATTAAGAATTGCATATCTTTAACCTATCCTTATGGACTTTCTGAGTTTTTTTTTTATTATCGGAGATTATGACGCTATCTCTTTCTCCGATAATTTCTACTCTATATGGTCCTTTATATATAAAATATAGCTTATGACCTGTTTCATTTTTCAATAAAACTTTATCTCCTACAGCAAAATTTAAATCTTTTAACTTTAAATCATATAGCTGTTTATTTTTAATTTTATGCTCCTCGAGTATAATCCTTGCTCGTTTATATGATATTTCTAATCTATATTTACTCTCTTTAGAGTAATCATCTATGTTATATAGAGGTGCTATTCTATCTATAGTATTAAATTGAACTGGTAAGTTTGAAGTCTTACCGAAAACTAGCTCATATGGACAGTAATCATGTGCCATAGAGGGGGTTGTATTAAAACAATATACGAAGTATTGCAGCCATATATCCCAATCTGATTTGTCAGCTGAGATGTATGAGCGTATGAACTCTTTAAATGTTCTGTGACTTCGCTCTACGGTTCCTACAGTCTGGTGATGATGTGCAGTAGAAGTTATGTTTTTGATATTTAGATTTTTACATAAGTCTTCAATTATTGAATTTGTATATTCTGTTCCCATGTCCGTAATGAACGTCTTCATTGGACCGTACTTTAGAATAAAATTTTCAAAAATAGCTTTAGCTACTGTATTCGGACTTTTGTTTCTAATAGGTATGGCAACAAGGTATTTTGTCAGGTCACATATTAAGGTGACTGCATATTCATTTCCTTGTTCTGATTTACGAAGTGGACCGATCGTATCCTTTCCAAAAATAATGTCTTTTGAGCTTGGCCAAGGTTTTTGTTATGCCTGTATGTCCTCCTTGTATGAGATCATCATGTAATGTAGACAGTATTGCTTCTTTTTCTTTTTCATTTTGAATTAGGGTCACCGGGTTGAGTAGCGCTACTCTTATTGTTCGTAATATTTTATTGCCGGTATGCCCACCCTTCCTTGATCGCACCGGTCCAAATAGGCTGAGTAATGGGTAACGATCACTAAAATAAACGCTCTACTTCTGCTAGGTTACGTCATCTCGGCGCCACATGATCTTTAATAACGACAACAATTAACGGGAATTCATTACAAACAGTTTATTCATTAAACTTTCCTACAAGCTCTCATGGCTGCTAAGAGGGTAGATATATATGTATAAAGGCTATTAAAGTAATAAGGATAATATGTTCAAATAATCTGAAATTAAGATTAATTATATATATAAAAATATCATGATGAAAGATCTTATTAGACTAGGGTCAACTAATTATAAAGAGTATATTTAGGAATAATGGTAATAACGTTACACAAATAGAAATATATTCGAATGGTTTTCAGTTTAAATGCAAAAACAAGGGACGGATGGATGCATCTTTAAAGTGCACAGCAATTGCTTGTGGGGTAATCCCAATCATAAGTTCGGTTGTCGATAGCTTCGGAATTGCAGAAAGTTACATGGCTTGCGAAAGAGCAGAACAAAACAAACACGTGAACACTTGGATTGGTCAGCGTTACAGTACGGCTGGGAAGTTTACGGTCGAGGCATGGAATCTTTAATGTAGCTTCGACTTGCGTAAAATTTTGAATTCACATATAGCAGACGTTCACAGGTTATCACTCACATTACGATCAAATCCAACGATGAAAGCGCTTCCATGTGGTCGATGAGGGTGGCTGAAAACTTGTAAATATCAGTGTGTAGATAGGCGATATGCGAGTATTAGTTTTAGTTCCTTTCCTTCTAGCTGCACATTTCCTTATGATAAGCCAAACAAAACGAATCACACGAAATTAACTTTTAATGTTAATCCTAGGGTGAGTACAATAGTGGGGTTCCAAAGTATTATTCTAATATGAAGAAATGCATGGGCATAGCCATCATGATCGAGACACCGAATGACTTCATCAGCAACGCAAACCGTATTACGGCACCGGTAATTGTCTTCTCCTTTAGCGTTACTGTTCGTATGCAGGCGGCGTAAGCGACTTAACAATGACGAAAGTCACTGAAGAGGGAATAGTCAATTTCACACATATGTACATATGTATGTCACTGCACGCGTAGATAAAAGCCCATCGACCGTTTTTCACTGGTGTAGGCCGAGCAATGCTTGTATGTGTGTGGACCCACGCCGGTACACGCTGCGGTAAATACAGTGATGCTCACATGTATGCAGACGCCACGCCGAAAGAAGATTTGGGGTCAAAGACGGCTAACACATACTGTAGTCGATCGGGACGCTGGGTATTTATATGTGTGGTAAGGTGACGAGACGGTAGTGAGTACGGCTTACGGCACTACGACCGGCGTTTCGTACGGTATTACGTACGGCCAAACCTATGGTTAGGTTTTTAAGAAAAAAAACGAACTTTCATTTTCTGTTGGCCGGCAGTTGGGGTACAATTTTCACTCACCCGATGGGTTCGGCATTCGCTTAATAAACGTAGGAATGGTCGGCTGATCTTTTGACTAGATCTTAGCAACGATGGACACGCGGTATTTACGGTCGAGGTTAGAATTTTTCCTGTCACTGCACTACTTGAGTATTTTCCTCAGACGTCCGTCTGGGATCGCGAGTAAAATTGGAAAGAACATGCCCAAGCCACTCTCCTTCCGCTTGAGCCCTTGGTTCTCTCATTCCCCTTTTCTCACCACACCTTGACAGTAGCCGCTGTTAACTTATGTCATTTTTTCTTGCGCGTAACTGCCCAAAAGGTGCAAGGTGCATGTCTAAGGGAAGGAGAAACCGTGGGACGGTTATCCGATATTTTTCGTTGGACAGGCGCCACTACAACACCCCCCTACCAAGATCACACTTGGCAGTGATACACTGAAAAGAGTGATCCATGCCTGAAACCTCATTGTTTTATATCTTTAGCATGGAATTTCCCTAGGATTCGTCCTTGTAGGTCCTCGAGTTCGTAGTAACTATTACCAAGTCATTTTCTCACCCGGGCTTTCACGAAAGTAGGTGCCAGCTTGGCATTAAAGCCTCTGCTAAAGTTACTTTGCTGGAAGTTTCTTTTATACACTTCCTGACCAACGACAAACGAGACGTCTCGACTACGCAAATTATATACTTTTTCGTTGCGACTATGCTGCTGTTGAGCTGAGTGCATAGCTTTTTGCCGAATGATATTGAACGAATCGTCTCGCGAAAACTGTACTGTTCGATCCTCCAGCATTTCTAGCTGTCTTAATAGCTGATAGCTAGAGCCATTGGTAACCATATGTTGACCAAACGCTATTCTGTACGGGGTTGAATTAATGGCGGTATGTGTGCTCGAACGTAGTGCACAGGCAATATGGCTCAACTTTTCATCCCAATTGGACTGGTCTGGTTTTATATAGGCCTTTATCGCGGCAATGACCGAACGATTCACACGTTCTGACGCATTGGCTTGGGGTGCATGCACGGCTGTAAACATATGTTTGACACCGTAGTTTTGCAGCAAGCTCTGGAATACCTGTGATTTAAACTGAACTCCATTATCCGATACTACCGTCTCGGGTACGCCGAAGCAGTGAAACAACTCTTCCTCGATAAATCGGATGATCGAATCTGCTGTAAACTTCTTTACGGGTTTGAGAAATGGGAATTTGGCGAAATGATCCAGGACTATAAAGATGCCTATGTTCCCTGACTTACTACGCGGATACGGTCCCAAGAAATCTACATACAGTTTCTGAAAGAATCTGTTAGTTCCCTGAGTTTTTCCCATGGGAGGTCGTAAATAATAACTTGGATGTTTTGAACATTTGCATACCTCGCACTGATTAACATATGCCTTCACATCGGTGACCAACTTCGGCCAATAGTAGTATCGCCGTATTCGCTCCAGCGTTTTGTGGATACCACCGTGTGAGGAGAGAGGATGTTCGTGTGCTTGCCTCAGCACAACGGACGTTAGGGCGGATGGTACCCATAACTTCCAGCAGAGGTCATCAGATACTTTTTCTCCTACTGTATGTTCAGCACGACGATAAATGAAACCATCAATTACTTTGACATCAGGCATTTTCGTCTGGTTGGCGGTTATTTTCACTCAACTGAGTGAAACTGTGGTGAACTGAGATCTAGCAGACTGTCCATTTGGAGCTCGGACAGGTCTTCAGTATAGGCTCGGGACAGGGCGTCTGGCACTTTGTTGTTGACTCCTTTTCGGTGATGAATTTGGAAGTCAAAACCTTGTAATTTTAACGACCATCTGGCGAGTCTAGAGCTCAAATCCGATTGACTCATAAGCCATTTTAACGAAGCATGATCGGTAATAATGACAAATTCATGCCCTTCGATGTAGGCGCGAAACTTTTTAACACACAGTACAGCTGCTAAACACTCTTTGTCTGTAACCGAGTAATTTCGTTGGCATTGATTAAGCTTTCTAGACATATATGCGATCGGAACCTCGTTACCTTCTACATCTTTTTGCATAAGTACTCTGCCCACGCCAGTATGACTCGCATCGCAGTGAATAGCGAATGGAATCCGAAAATTTTGACTATGCGAAACGGGAGCACTGCCAGGTTTACTTTTCAGGTCTTCAAATGCAAGTTCGGCCTCATTCGTCCATTCAAACGTACGTTTCTGTTTCAACGTGTCCGACAATGGAGCGGCCAGACCGGCATAATTTCGAATGAATTTATGATACCAGCCAGTTACTCCTAAAAACCTTCGTACCTGTTTGACTGAACGAGGTGTTGGGAATTCCCGAATGGCTGAAACTTTTTCTGGATCGGTTTTAATAGTTCCATCCCCAATGACATGGCCAAGGTATCTTACTTCCTTCAAACAAAATTTACTTTTTTCGACATTAATTGTTAACCCAGCTTGTTTTAACCGAGATGCTAGCTCGGATAACACACGCACATGGATTTCGAAAGTAGAAGATACAACGAGCAAATCATCTAGATAGACGAACACTTCATGTCGTAACTGAGAGGGTATAACTTTATCCATTAATTTACACATGGTTTGTTGAGCGTTGGTTAGTCCAAATGGCATCACTGTGTATTGATACTGGGGTCTCCCCGGGACGGTGAACGCGGTCTTTTCGCGAGCGTCTGAAGTCAATGGGATCTGCCAATAGGCATCCTTCAGGTCGATGCTGGAAATATATTCAGCTTTTGGTAGTCGGCTTAATATTCCATCGATCAAAGGCATGGGATATGCGCTCTTTACCGTGACTTCGTTGACCTTACGGCTATCGAGACATATTCTCACCTTTCCAGGTTTCCTAACGAGAGCGACTGGTGACGACCATGGACTATCGGGCTCCTCAATAACGCCAAGCGCTATCATTCTATCTACTTCCTCAAACATGACCTTTTCGACGGCAGGAGATACCGAATAGTGCCGCTGTTTAATTGGCTTTGCATCCCCTATATCGATATCGTGACTTATCCAGCTGGTTCGACCTAGACCTTCTTTGGCGAATGACGGGAACTTTTGGATAGCCTCTGACAACATGGCCTGTTGCGAATCCGTTAGGCTTATATGCATATGGTCATCCTTGGCTAAGGCAGCAACTTCGGGCTTGGCATTCTGGGTTACTACACCTGGAGGTAACAATTTAAATGCAGCCCAAAAGTCCATGCCAAGGGATAATTCTTGAGCGAGTGATGGTACTAAATACAATGTTATGGGCTTAGTTTCATTTCGAAACAGCACGGGAGTGGAGTCTTGCCTACAATTTTCTGCGCAGCTCCAACAGCAGTTCGCACAGATGCATTAACGGTTTTGACGGTCGCATGACTAACTTTCAACGCTAACTCCCCTCCTATACAACTGATTGTTGCTCCTGTATCCAAAAGACCAGTGACTGTTCTCCCCAATAGTTGGACCTCTGCATACGGTCTTATGTCCTGTGCATTCCCAACTACGGCGGATAACAAAACTTTTCGTTCTTGCTTTCGTGCTACATTATACGCACATCTACGCAACTTCATTCGTAGGGAGCGTTGGCTACCATTCTCTATCTCTGTCCTGGTTGGTAAGTCTGTTATTTGTGACATGGCCGGTTGAAGTGGTAGCGAGTTTGTTTTTGAGCTCGTTACTCCGTATTGGTGGCTTTCGATACCATCTGTCTGCGTGCACTGATCAACGGTGCACGAGCTGCCAAGTTTTTTGGATTGCATTTTCTACAAGAGGGCTTGTAAGTGTCAGCTTTCCCACACCCATAACAAAAAACCCTCCGC
This sequence comes from Drosophila miranda, assembly GCF_003369915.1. NCBI lineage: Eukaryota > Metazoa > Arthropoda > Insecta > Diptera > Drosophilidae > Drosophila > Drosophila miranda. The sequence continues at coordinate 31,783,496 of NW_022881614.1, forward strand.
TCTCCAGTACATTCTTGGTAACGGTGACCTAACTTCCCACAATTCCAACAGTTAAGGGTCATGGCATCAATACTTGCATCATCTACACCATCAGCATCGTCATCCGTCTCACTGAACGTTTGATGCATCTCATTAATATGTCGTTTAGACGCAGCACGCTGCAACGTCGTCGTAGATTTGGACAAGTTCTGCAAGAATCGCTCGCGAGTACGAACTATATGACGTAGCTCTGCGATACTCTTGATGGGTACATACAAGATTTCGTGTTGAATTTCTGGAACTAAATTGGCTTTAAGAGCTTCTAACAGATAGGGCTCAGTCGTTGGCTGTACTAGTTTGTCTGCCAATGCGACTATTGCTTCATAAAATAAATCAAACGGTTCATTTGGCTACTGTTTCCGCTGCGTGATCGCTGAGCGGATATCCAAGTCGGTACGTCCGTCTTTGAATTGAGTCTTGAGTGCTACGCACAGGTCGGACCATCGGATGAGGGGGACCTAGTCTGGTGCATGGTTGTGCTGGGGTCTTGGCTTGCAGTCTGGACTGCATCAATCTCCTCAGCTAAATTCAAAGCCGATGCATGCAAGCTAACGTGGCAGACAGGACAAATCTTTTTGGCTCCAGCCTTACGGTTAAAACAGACTCGGTGGAATTGGTGTCCACAGCTGGTGGTAATTAACTGAGCTAGGTAGTCAACTTCCTTGGCGCACGTGCCACAAATTATTCCCTGATTCTCTATTTGAGCGAAATTCTCGGGACTACGACTTAGGGGCATGATTATCGTACATAATCTCTTACCCGACGATCTTTTATAGATAATTACGACACTAAATACGGACTAATTTATATATCAAGGCAAAGGAATACAAACGACAAAATGTTTTTAAATAAAAGGATCATGATTCTGCTTCGATGCACATAAGAGATAGACTGAATCTCGTTCGCTATCTAATCTCACTGTCTAAGAGACGAATTCGTGTAGAAAACAAAGATACTGAGTCGGACAGGTTCTTTCTACCGCGAGGCAGGCGATAGCTTTTTGCCATACATACACCTGATTTCTATCAACGGCTGAATCCTATCCAAAAAAATGGACCAAGTAGGTCTTACTTTGCATCAACTGGACCAAGAGCTTAGTATAAAAGCTTCAGGATGTCGACAGTCGACGACGCTCTTTATAGTTGGGAGGATGATGGAAAATAGAAAAAGCTGCAATTAAACTTCCTTGCGTATACTCTCAACTCCGCGAGATAGGTTATAGCTTGTCGCCATAAATTAACCCAATTTCGATCGACGGAGGGAATATCTACTTGCACTCGATCGATATACCAGCAGTGGTTAAGTCAGATGCAGCTTAAGTGGACTGGACCAAGAGCTTAATGGAAAACATCAGGATTTCAACAGTCTCTCTCGCTACACTATACCTTCACAACCGATATTGAGGAAGTTAGCAAGGTTGTCTGAACCAAGAAGGATAAGGAGTTTCCAGTCGGGTGTAGTTGACTGTCTTTCGGACATTTACTGGGGCTGTGACAGCTCGGGCCCCACGTTGTGCGCCAATTATTTTTATTTTTCTTTTAAATTTATTATATATATAAATATATATTGCTAATACTGTAACAGATAGCGAAGCAGGAGGCTAGGATCTGAAACGGTAGACGAGCAGATGGAGGGTATGATCGAGATTCATGCACGCGTTGCTGCCGGTCTCATGGTTAGTCGGGTAGAGTGGGGGTGGGGTAGGGAGAGATCGCGTCACGAGCTCGAGCATTAGGAGCAAAGACAATAAAAATAAGAGTCGCGTGCGGTTCAAGGTTCGGACGGAAGAAATTTACAGAGAAATGACAGTGTAGGGAGATGAGTCAGCGGAACTAATTCGAGCGGGAGTTGCTTGCGGTGTCATTGCAACTCGGTATGCCCACCCTTCCTTGATCGCACCGGTCCAAATAGGCTGAGTAATGGGTAACGATCCCTAAAATAAACGCTCTACTTCTGCTAGGTTACGTGATCCTTAATAACGGCAACAATTAACGGGAATTCATTACAAACAGTTTATTCATTAAACTTTCCTACAAGCTCTCATGGCTGCTAAGAGGGTAGATATATATGTATAAAGGCTATTAAAGTAATAAGGATAATATGTTCAAATAAGCTGCAATTAAGATTAATTATATATATAAAAATATCATGATGAAAGATCTTATTAGACTAGGGTCAACTAATTATAAAGAGTATATTTAGGAATAATGGTAATTACGTTACACAAATAGAAATATATTCGAATGGTTTTCAGTTTAAATGCAAAAACAAGGGACGGATGGATGCATCTTTAAAGTGCACAGCAATTGCTTGTGGGGTAATCCCAATCATAAGTTCGGTTGTCGATAGCTTTGGAATTGCAGAAAGTTACATGGCTTGCGAAAGAGCAGAACAAAACGAGGTGGAACGTTGTGAGTTGCTGCGGACACCGCAACTCTACATATATACCCGATACTAAGTCAGTATGGCTCTCCTCCGGCAGACGCCGCTAATATTGAACGACACGACAAAGAGTGCGTGCGAGAGAGACAGAAAATCAGTCTGAGCGTGACGTCGGGGGCTGCGTAGCCACTGCAAATTGATTTGTTCCTTTTGGCTACAAAAATGATCCGATCTGATCCAGATTCAGCAATCTGATAGATATGGTCATTATCAATGATTCAGCGTTTTTAGTTTTCTCGAATGTGCAATATTGTGGATGCAACAGATTTTCGTCTTTTGTGGTGGCGGAAGGGGGTGGGGCGAAATTCTGAGATATACGTTTTATAGTGAGATCTAACAGAAGTGCGGATACCAAATTTGGTTACTCTAGCCTTAATAGTCTCTGAGATTTGTGGATGCCCCAGATTTTCGTCCTTTGCGGGGGCGGAAGGGGGTGTGGCGAAATTTGGACACGAAACGGTCAAGGTCCGATATCACAGGAGTGTGGATACCAAATTTGGTTGCTCTGGCTCTTATAGGTTCTGAGATCCTTGAACTCATATTTTGCAATTGGCAAAACCGACCATGAAACCTGTGTGTTAGAGAGAGACAGAGCGAGAAAGAATGAAATTGTTTTCTTGATTCTGGCTATACTAACTATACGATCTCGTTGAGATCTTACATTCTAAAACATATAGTCATCCTCTACGATTCTGCGTTTTTGGTTTTATCGTATCTTTCAAATTGTGGATGCCACAGATTTTCGTTCTTTGTGGGGGCGGCAGTGGGCGGGGCGAAGTTTTGAAATATATTTGTAGCAGTGACATATCACAGAAGTCTGGATACAAAACATCGTTGCTCTAGCTCTTATAGTCTTTGAACGGACGGACGGACAGACGGACAGACAGACATGGCTCAATCGACTCGACTATTGATGCTGATCAAGAATATATATACTTTATGGGGTCGGGACAACGACCCCACTTATATAATTAAAAATCGACAGGAGGTTATTGACATCACCCTAGTGTCTTCCAACCTGTTAGACATAGTCAAGAGTTGGCAAGTCCTTGATGACCACTCTTTCTCTGACCACAGATACATCGAGACCACACTATCCCTCGAGTGTCCGAAACCTAAGGACTATATTAATCCCAGGAAAGCCAACTGGGAAAAATATAGCTCAGCCCTGGAGGACCTACTCCCCTCCAAAGCACCATCATGCCCTGACACAAAAGACGACCTAGATCGCCTAGTGAACAGGTTCACAGAGGCATGCAACAAAGCCTTCGCGGCAGCGTGCCCCTCTAGCAAACCTAGGGGGAAAAAGAAACCCCCTGGTGGTCAAAACAAATAGACATCCTACGTAAAAGCTGCAGGACCCTCTTTAACAGGGCCAAAAGCGCGAACGAGGAGAGCCACTGGGCAGACTACAAAATCAGTCTGTCACTATATAAAAAGGAAACAAAGAAAGCAAAAAGGGCCTCTTGGCAAAAATTTTGCTCGGAAATTGAGGAAACGTCAGAGGCCGCAAGGCTTCGCAAGATTCTCTCAAAAACTAACCCCTCGGTAGGGTATCTTAAAAGGAATTACGGCACGTGGACTAACTCCAGTGAGGAGTCCCTGCACATTCTACTAGACACACATTTTCCAGGGTGCACAACCATCGAGACGGTACATCTTCCAGGAGAGGGACCGGTAACCTCGATGGATCACACCCTCACAAAACGTAACATAAGCTGGGCAATAAACAGCTTCAACCCGTTCAAATCGCCAGGCCCAGACCAGGTAATCCCGGCCCAACTTCAGAAGGCCGGGGATACGGCCATCAACTGGCTACAAGGTATCTTCAGGAAGATACTGGCTGTGGGTACAATCCCGCGAACATGGCTTAAGGCAAAGATAGTCTTCATTCCCAAAGCTGGGAAAGCCTCGCACTCAGCTGCAAAAGACTTTAGACCAATCAGCCTATCGTCCTTCCTCCTCAAAACCTTTGAGAGACTCGTCGGGCTGCAACTGAGGACAACTATACACCCTCAGTTGCTGTCAGGCGCACAGCATGCCTACCGGAAAGGAAAATCCACGGAAACGGCTCTTCATGAAGTGATCTCAGCGGTAGAGAAATCTCTGCATCACAAAGAGTACTCACTCATAGCCTTTCTCGATATTGAGGGAGCTTTCAACAACGTTGTACCGGGCGCCATTACAGAAGCCCTGACTGACCTGGGGGTGGACCGTCACTTGGTGATGCTCATTGATCAATTGCTCACATGCAGGACGGTGACACCATCGATGGGATCGTCCGCCCAGTCAAGGTATGTCAACAGAGGCACCCCGCAAGGTGGTGTCCTGTCTCCTCTTCTGTGGAACATAGCAGTCAACAAGATTCTATGTGACCTAGAAGGGGGGGGCTGCAAAGTCGTGGCCTTTGGGTCGGGGGAAATACCCTCTGTCAAAGACAGAGTGAAGAAGGCAATGACTGCACTCTACACATGCAAAAAAGCTATTGGGCTAAGATGGGGTATGATCCCAAGCAAAGTCCAATGGATATATCAAGCTATAGTTAGACCAATACTACTCTACGGAGTTACGGTGTGGTGGCCGGCCCTATCAAAAAGGGCGATCACCAAGCAACTGGGCAAAGTCCAGCGGACTGCCGCCCTATGCATCAGCGGAGCTCTTCGCACCACCCCAAATGATGCGCTAAATGCCATCCTATGCCTACAGAGCCTTGACCTCGCAGGAAAGGAACGGGCAGAAGCAGCAGCAATACGTCTAAGAGACTCAGATCAAATAATAGCAGTACCGTCCCCTCAAAAACAGACTACCAAGTTCCAAGAGAGTACACAGACACTCCCTTCGACACAATCATCCCTCACAGAGACGAATGGCTCGAGGGACTCCCAGGCCCAGATGGGGCCATAAACATCTTCACAGATGGATCAAAGCTGGACGACAGAGTCGGATGGGGAATCTACTCTGAACAGCTAAGCATAAGGCATTCCTTCAGACTCCCAGATCATTGCAGTGCCTTTCAAGCGGAAGTCATAGCAATCAGGGAGGCTCTAGACTGCCTACAAGCGGCTGCCGTCACGGCAACCAAGCTAAACATTTATAGCGACAGCCAGGCTGCGATCAAATCGCTAAGCGCGATTTCCTCGAACTCGGCCACCGTGGCAGACTGCCGCAAATCTCTGCACGAGATGGCTCAGCAATTTGCTATTAGCCTGATTTGGGTCTCCGGGCCACCGGGACATCGAGGGCAACTGTATAGCGGACGAGCTGGCCAGATCTGGCACTACAATCCCCCTTCTCCAAGACAAGGAGGATATCTGTATGCCAATGGCCACCTGTAAGCTCATTATAAGGGAGCAATACAAGCGACTAAAAAACGATATGTGGCAAACAGTGCCACGATGTCGCACAACTCGGCAAACATGGCCGACCATGGACATGAAGCGCACCTCCGAGCTCCTCAAGTTAAACAGGAAAAGGTGCAGCGTAGTCACACGTTCCCTCACGGGACACTGGCTAATAGGCACCCACGCTAACAGGCTGGGGGGCCCCACATAACGATTTTTGTCGCAGCTGTAGAGACGAGGAAGAGGAGGAGACAGTGGAACATCTGTTCTGCTCCTGCCCAGCTCTCAGCAGAAGAAGGCTACAGCACCTGGGCTCAGCCTTTCTACACGACATCTCAGAGATGTCCAAACTATGTCCCAGGATGATAGCGAACTTTGTGAGAGCATCTGGATGGGATAATTGCTGACAGGAAGTCTCACAACGCAGGAAGGAAATGATCCTATGCGGTATCACAACGGGCCGAAACCGGCCTAAGTGTGACGGGTTCCGAGCGAGCCCGGCAGCCGCCTCAACCTAACCTAACCTATGGGGTCGGAAACGATTCCTTCTGGACGTTACACACATCCACTTTTACCACAAATCTAATATACCCCAATACTCATTTTGAGTATCGGGTATAACAAACACGTGAACACTTGGATTGGTCAGCGTTACAGTACGGCTCGGAAGTTTACGGTCGAGGCATGGAATCTTTAATGTAGCTTCGACTTGCGTAAAATTTTGAATTCACATATAGCAGACGTTCACAGGTTATCACTCACATTACGATCAAATCCAACGATGAAAGCGCTTCCATGTGGTCGATGAGGGTGGCTGAAAACTTGTAAATATCAGTGTGTCAGAGTAGATAGGCGATACGCGAGTATTAGTTTTAGTTCCTTTCCTTCTAGCTGCACATTTCTTTATGATAAGCCAAACAAACCGAATCACACGAAATTAACTTTTAATGTTAATCCTAGGGTCAGTACAATAGTGGGGTTCCAAAGTATTATTCTAATATGAAGAAATGCATGGGCATAGCCATCATGATCGAGACACCGAATGACTTCATCAGCAACGCAAACCGTATTACGGCACCGGTAATTGTCTTCTCCTTTAGCGTTACTGTTCGTATGCAGGCGGCGTAAGCGACTTAACAATGACGAAAGTCACTGAAGAGGGAATAGTCAATTTCACACATATGTACATATGTATGTCACTGCACGCGTAGATAAAAGCCCATCGACCGTTTTTCACTGGTGTAGGCCGAGCAATGCTTGTATGTGTGTGGACCCACGCCGGTACACGCTGCGGTAAATACAGTGATGCTCACATGTATGCAGACGCCAAGCCGAAAGAAGATTTGGGGTCGAAGACGGCTAACACATACTGTAGTCGATCGGGACGCTGGGTATTTATATGTGTGGTAAGGTGACGAGACGGTAGTGAGTACGGCTTACGGCACTACGACCGGCGTTTCGTACGGTAATACGTACGGCCAAACCTATGGTTAGGTTTTTAAGAAAAAAAACGAACTTTAATTTTCTGTTGGCCGGCAGTTGGGGAACAATTTTCACTCACCCGATGGGTTCGGCCTTCGCTTAATAAACGTAGGAATGGTCGGCTGATCTTTTGACTAGATCTTAGCCACGATGGACACGCGGTATTTACGGTCGAGGTTTTTTTCCTTTCACTGCACTACTTGAGTATTTTCATCAGACGTCCGTCTGGGATCGCGAGTAAAATTGGAAAGAACATGCCCAAGCCACTCTCCTTCCGCTTGAGCCCTTGGTTCTCTCATTCCCCTTTTCTCACCACACCTTGACAGTAGCCGCTGTTAACTTATGTCATTTTTTCTTGCGCGTAACTGCCCAAAAGGTGCAAGGTGCATGTCTAAGGGAAGGAGAAACCGTGGGACGGTTATCCGATATTTTTGGTTGGACAGGCGCCACTACAATTGCCTAGGCAATTCTATTTGTTCTTTTCCTGCGCAGGAGTTCTGTCTACTCTGTTGCCTGGTAGTGACTTTCAGGACTTTATTCGTTGTTTGTATGTTTTTCAGGTCTGTGATGGTTATTCTTGATAACGCATCTGCTATATGATTGTCTTTACCCTTTAGATACTCGACTGTAAAGTCGTATTCTTCTAATTCGAGCCGCATGCGTGTGAGTTTTGAGCTGGGATTGACCATTGAAAATAGGTATGTTAGTGGTCTGTGATCCGTTTTTACTGTAAAGTGTTTACCATAGATATATGGTCGAAAATGGGTAATTGCCCAATGAATTGCTGCTAATTCCTGTTCTGTAGTACTTTTGTTACTTTCACCTTTTGTGAATGAACGTGATGCATATGCTAATGGGAGTTGTAGTCCGTTATGGTTTTGAGTTAAAACCGCTTCACATGCTTGTTTACTAGCATCGGTGATTATGCAAAATTCTTTCTGAAAATCTGGGTACTGTAACAGAGTGGGTTCCATAAGTTTATCTTTTAAATATTGGAATGCATTTTGACATTCAGTTGACCTCTCAAAGGGGACTTTTTACATAATCTAGTTATGTGCCGGGAATAGTCGGCGAAGTTTTTAATAAAACGTCTATAATAATTGCAAAATGCAATAAATCGTCTAGCGCTGTCCGCATCATGTGGGACTGGATAGTTTTTGATGACGTCATATTTCTTGTCATCGGGCAAGATTCCTTTATCTGTGCATTTATGACCAAGAAAGGTCACTTCATGCATAAAAAATGTCATCAATTCTAGGTAGTGGAAATTTGTCGGCCAGGAGTTTTTTGTTTATTTGACGATAGTCAACTACTAATCGCCATTTCTTTTGTTCTGAACCCGGAAGGGCTTTCTTTGGGACAAGTAGAAGTGGGCTGTTGTATTCTGATACGGATGATACGGTTCGACAGTATTGTCGTTTATTAATTTTCCTACTTGTTTTTTAATTTCCTCAACTTGGCTATGCGGGATCCGATAGTTCTTTATATATATAGGTTCATCATCCCTCAATTTCAATTTCTGTTTATAAAAATTATTTTTTGTGATTGATTCGGTTTCAAGCCCGAATAAGTCACTAAAATTGGTGCATAGTTTAGTTAATTGCTTCTTGAATTGTACTGGATTGTACATTCAGCTATGACAGTTTTTTCTCGGATTTTTTGAGTTGTTTGAATTACCTTGTAATTCGAAAGTGATTCATATTGTATGAATCGGACAAATGTATTATTTTTTAAGTTATTGTATTTGCTACATAAATACCAGGTTGAATTTCCGGGTTTGGGATTAATATGGTTTCGGACGTTAATTCTATTTTTCTGACAACTTGTGATCTTGCTGGTAGAAGAATTGTATTGTTACCAGAACTGTATGTTATTGGAACATAAATTTTAATTCTTATATTATTTGGTCGTATTATTAACCAATCCTCTCAAGGTTTTAAGTCTATTAGGCAGTTTAATTCTTTTATGAAATCAATGCCTATTATTCCATCACACGGAATTGCAAAATGCTGATTAACTAAATGGAAATTGTGTGGAATTATGTACTTATCTGTCTGTAGCTCTATTAGGGCAAGGCCTTGGGATTTTATTATACCTTCCCCTATTCCTTGAATATCTATTGTATTTTTTGTTTGAATGTCGTTAAAGACATCTGAATTTTCTTTTAATAGTGATATGTTGGCACCTGTATCTATAAGGAATGTAAGTTGTTTTCCTGTTTTAGAATTGAGGAATGCCACGAATATATTGAGTTTGAGGTTGATTGCGTGAACCGCTGGATTTTTTAATTTTGTGTATCTAAAGGATCTTGGGAGTTTCCCGAAGCTGTCTGGGTAACACGAACATTGTTCTGTCGTGTGTTTCCATTGCTATTGTATCTTTGGTTGTTATAGGTTCCACCGTTATTACGGTTATTTCCCCTATAGCCACCACGACCTCTATTGTTATTATAATTATTTTTGTTGTAAATATGGTTGTGGTTGTAACCACGACCATTTCCGCTACCACGATAGTTACCTCGAAAGTTACTACCGCGGCAGAATTGTCCTTGTCTGGTGTACAATATTGAACTTGCACTACCAGTCATCTCTGTACTACACTGTATATATTTTGTTACGGCATCATTCATTGTTGGGAATGTGCCTGCTTCTAGTATTGTTTTTAGTCTGCCGTGCTCGCAATTTTTAACCATTGTACTAATGGCCTCTTTGCAGCTGAACTTATCAGCGTGTTCCGCTAGCAGACCCTCATCAATGTATGATGCTTCTAGAAGTTTTCTCATATCATTAATCTCTGTTGTGAATTGGGCGGCTGTTTTGCCTTTTTGGCATACTTTTGCCTGCTGTATATATTTTGTTACGGCATCATTCATTGTTGGGAATGTGCCTGCTTCTAGTATTGTTTTTAGTCTGCCGTGTTCGCAATTTTTAACCATTGTACTAATGGCCTCTTTGCAGCTGAACTTATCAGCGTGTTCCGCTGGCAGACCCTCATCAATGTATGATGCTTCTAGAAGTTTTCTCATATCATCAATCTCTGTTGTGAATTGGGCGGCTGTTTTGCCTTTTTGGCATACTTTTGCCATTTTAGCCTTTATAACATCTGATGACTCACCGACAATAGTGTCTTGCAATTTCTTTATTATTGCGATAATGGTGGTTTCATCTTGTATTTTATACAATGTAGTTCCTATTACTTTTGATTTAATTACTTCTATAGCTAAATTTTCGTATGGTCCTTTCGTTAGATTGACCAATTTGACTGCCGTAATGAATCTTTGTAAATGGAGTTTTTGTCCATTAAATTCCGGAATGGCGTGCGAAATATCTTTGATATATGCCCGTTGGGCAATTGTTTCGTCTGCCATTGTGGTTGGTTCTTTCCCAACCACGCTGTTTGCTGAACTAGTCGACGGTTTGTCGTCGTTTACGGGATGGTTCGATCTATTTGATCGAGAATCGTCTTCCGATATGATGATAATATTTTTTACATTCGGGGGCCTGGGACTTATTGGCCTTGATTCCGATTCTACAGCTGGTATATATGTCGCAGCTGTGTTTAGAAGATTTTGTATGTGTATGTCTAGATTGAGTTTTTCTCTAACGAATACTAATCGTTCCCTTAGACGTTTGAAAATGTCTGTAGCTTGAAACCAATGTATATCAGTCTTTGTTTGTTCTCTAGAAAAATTTCTCTGACCTCATTATATTTGTTTACCAAATTAGTTCTATGTTTAATGACCGTACTATTTTGAGTAGATCTGTTCTGCGTTAAGCATTTATATGACATATCGAATTCTGCTCTTAGAGTGCAAACTTTAGCGCAGATCGTAAGCCAGTCCATATGTGTTTTTTAATGTTGTCCATTCCGATTTGAAGACAATCTAACATTAGCAACCACAATTCTTCCTAGAAATTCATTTTCTATTATTTGGCTGTTTACGAGGATGCCGGGTATGGTTGATAATACGATACCCTTTTGTGTGGCATCACAATGAATTAGTGGAGAAAAAGGTATATTATATTCGTTCATATATGAGTATTCGAACTCGTATATGCTAATTGGATTGGGGAATACGGCTAAGATTGCTTTAGCTCTATATTCGAAATTTTCATTTTTATCGTGGGTAGCCCTAATGGCTGCTGCTGTTCTACAAGACATTTTATTTTGGCTTTGTAACACTATATTAAAGGCGGGAATTCTACCTAAAATGTACCCATGTACATGTATTCGAGCTCTATTATGCTCCTAGGGGTCGTTGAGACCAATTTTTTAGACTCTATCTAAATTGTTTGCCCTACTCATATATCTCTTTTTATACCCGATACTCAAAATGAGTATTGGGGTATATTAGATTTGTGGTAAAAGTGGATGTGTGTAACGTCCAGAAGGAATCGTTTCCGACCCCATAAAGTATATATATATTCTTGATCAGCATCAATAGCCGAGTCGATAGAGCCATGTCTGTCTGTCCGTCCGTCCGTCCGTCCGTCCGTCTGTCCGTCCCCTTCAGCGCCTAGTGCTCAAAGACTATAAGAGCTAGAGCAACGATGTTTTGGACCCAGACTTCTGTGATATGTCACTACTACAAAAATATTTCAAAACTTCGCCCCGCCCACTTCCGCCCCCACAAAGGACGAAAATCTGTGGCATCTACAATTTTAAAGATATGAGAAAACCAAAAACGTAGAATTGTAGAGAATGACCATATCTTTAAGACTGCGGAATCTGAATTGGATCGTATTATTATTATAGCCAGCATCAAGAAAACAATTTCATTTTTTCTCGCCCTGTCTCTCTCTAACACACACGTAGCATAGGCGGCTTTGCTTAGAGTAAAACATTAGCGCCTAGATCTCAGAGACTACAAAAGCTAGAGCAACCAAATTTGGTATCCACACTCCTAATATATCGGACCGAGACGAGTTTGTTTCAAAATTTCGCCACACCCCCTTCCGCCCCCGCAAAGGACTAAAATCTGGGGATATACAAAAATCTCAGAGACTACTAAGGCTAGAGTAACCAAATTTGGTATCCGCACTCCTGTTAGATCTAACTATAAAACGTGTATCTCAAAATTTCGCCCCACCCCCTTCCGCCCACACAAAGGACGAAAATCTGTTGCATCCACAATATTGCACATTCGAGAAAACTAAAAACGCAGAATCATAGATAATGACCATACTGACTTAGTATCGGGTATAACCGTAGAGTTGCGGTGTCCGCAGCAACTCACAACGTTCCCCCTCGTTAATTATCTTATTATGTTTTATATACAATGTTAAAAGGAATTGTAAAACACTGACAATGGTTAAAATCTGGTTAACCAGAGTGCATTGAGATCATCCCTGTGGTCTATTATTTTGACATTATTGACCACATTGGCCGTATTGTCTTTGGTCTGACTATCGTCAGAACCGAACCAACCCATGGTGATGATTTTCTCTCAAAAATTGGTTTCTACAATGTTGGGGGGTTTTTTTTTTTAAATTATCTGCTATTCGTTTATTCTTTTCAATAATAAAAAAATTATTAAATTTAATTTTTTTTGAATATACATATCTATATACCCTTTCTTTTTTTTCTTTACTCTTTAAAATTTTATCAATATAATTGTTTTTTTTTTTATATATATATTTTTTTTTTTTTTAATATTTGACCAAAATACCCTTTCTTTTTTTTCTATACTCTTTAAAATTTTATCAATATAATTGTTTTTTTTTTATATATATATTTTTTTTTTGTTTAATATTTGACCAAAATGGAGGAAGGAAAAAAAAATGTTAAGGGACATGTGATCGATTTACAGGTTTTTCATTATATAATTCAACATCGATCATATGGTTTTAGTAATAGCCTAACAGAGGTTAGTATTTTCAAGTTGCACTTTAAGGGTGCTTCAACTTGAGTTAGAAAATTATAATTATTGGCAATATGAGGCATGGCATTTCTGCAGCTCATTTGCGTTACTTCGCTCTTTTATTGGCGAAGTTGTTTATTAATTTCCTTGATGCGCTCTTGGCAGCGTTGTCGGTCCTCTTCATTTGTGAAGGTTTTTTCCATGTCCCGCTCCAGATGTCGTTGTTGAAGCAGCCGTTTGATCGGGCCGCCCCTCTTTGTTATCTTCCTTGGCCTTTTTTCGTGTCTTGCCCTGTACTCAGCTATTGTGAGTGGGCGTGGTCCATAAGCTGGACACACCTCAAGCGCCTCTTTCAGCGTCGGTGCGTCCCTTTGTTCAATAGGAACAGCATTTTTCATTGGTTCCTTTTCCATGGGCCTATGGGCTCAGGCGGTGCCGGTGCCGGTCATCGCACAGGTCAAGTTATATATTTGTATGTTATGTTTGTAGTTTATTTTCTTCTTTTAGGCCTATGAGCTCAGGCGGTGCCGGTGCTGGTCATCGCACAGGTGCTTCAAGTGACTTCTAGCGTTGTCGGTGCCTTTTGAGGTCTTTATCTTCTTCCGTTTTCTTTTGTCGCACTTTTAATTCACTTTTAATTTTAATTGTCCATTGGTTAATTGTTCCATTGTATTTAAAGAATGGTTATTGGCGTGTGCTCCTTCCGGTTGCGTATTTATAATTTTTCACTAATTTATTTTTCACAAAGTGTCCTGTCACGGTCGCCATGTGGAAAGAAGTATAATTCTTTGTAAAAATATATGTGTATTTCTTTATTTTGATCTTTCGGGAGTTATCCCTCCGATCTGATTTGTTGGTTCTTGTTGATTAAATTTAACAATTTTGTTTGGGCTTTCATAAGCCAAAAGCCGCGGAGCTGCGCTGCCAGTGACGCCGGCATCGGAGCGGCAGAACTATGTGTTCTTATCTCTTATATGTTAGTATGTATATGTGTGAATATGCTCAGCGCTGTTGGCAGCGAGAGCGCGAGGGAAGATACATATATGTGTCTATGCAAGTTAACGTACCCAATTCTATTGAGCTCTTATACGAGTTGTAAACAATCTTTGGCTTTCTAAAACGAAAACAATTTCAATCTTGGGCCACCACCTAATTGATTTCTAAGATGTACAATCTCAATGGCTCCCGCCACAATCCCAATCTTTGACACTCGCCTAAATGGAAAAACAATGTTTGCCCACACCCGGCTTCCCATAAACAATCTCACACACGGCTTTCTGCAGATCCTGCATTTTGGGCATTTTACAGTTCTCTCTTTGGATGACGAAATCCAATACTCGGGATGGCGAAATCAATTGAGATGTTTATAGAAAAACTATTCCCGAAAGGGATCCACGATGCAAAGATCAAAAAGTTCAAGTCAGTCTTGATCCAGAAGCGACACCGAAAAGTCGAGCTAAAAACTAAGATCGCGCAAACCCTTTGTCCGGAATCCTTTGTGACCCTCAACTTAAATCTATATCTGTAAACTTAGAAGTTAAATAAAAACTTTTTAAAAACGCAATCCGCTACCGCAGTTATTTAATTGGCGCCCAATTAATGCTGGACAGAATTTCGCTGCCGTTGCAAGGGAAGTTCTTGTACCGAAAAGTAAAAAAGCAACCATTCATATGTAAGGTTTATTTGTGACTAATAAATGCTCTGCTCGCAGGCAGATAGAGACCGAACGAAAGGGAGAACAAAAAGGGAGATAAGATAACGTCGCTTCGTTACGTCTCTCACTCATACATACGTCTACATACTCATATGTCTGTCAATACATGCGTGCATTGCTAGAGATGGTCATTCTTCAACACCCTTCCTCAATGCGTGCATGCTTCCATTTAACTCAATTTAAACTTAATAATTTTGTAAATTCGACATGCTTTCTCTTAGGGAGATTCTTGGTCAAGATATCTGCAATCATATCTGTTGTACTAGCATACTTTAACTTAACTTGACCTTCTTCTACAATCTGTCGTACAAAGTGATATCTAATATCAATATGCTTGGTCCTTGAGTGATGCACTGGGTTCCTAGCCAGCTCTTGTGCGCTCAGATTATCGCCATATAAGGTAGTTGAGGTAGCTTCATCTCCACAGCCAATTTCAATGATTAAGCGACGTAAGAATATGGACTCCTTACACGCAGCCGACAGTGCCATGTATTCTGCCTCCGTGCTGCTAAGTGCCACGCTGCGTTGTTTCTCAGATCGCCAAGAAATTGGGCCACCTGCCAAAAAATAAACATAGCCCGTATACGACTTCCGGTTAGTTCGATCGCCGCCCCAATCCGCATCCACATATCCAGTAAGTGGCTGGTGACACCCTTTGTAGTGTAGTTTGAAGTTCATCGTCGCTGCCAAGTACCTCAGAACGTGCTTCACACCAGCCAGATGCTCTGCGTGCGGATCTTTGTTCCTCTGGGCCAACTTTGCAACTGAATGCAAAATGTCCGGTCTGGTTGTGAGTGTCAGCCACATCAGCTCACCAATCATGGATTGATACATGACAGGATCAACCTTTTGACACTGCTCATTAGTACAATCCACCTGGAACCCCGCATCCAACGGAGTAGCCACTGGTCTACATTTCTCCATGTCGTGAGCTTGCAATAGTTCCTTGATGTATTGCGAGTGGCCTATGGTGATAGGCCCAAGCTCACCTTCACGGTGCACCTCCATGCTTAAAAACAGCTCTGGAACACCTTTGTCGATACATTCGAACGCATTTGAAATAGCCGATTTGATACCGAGCATGTCCTCTTTGGACTGACATGCTATAAGTAAATCGTCAACATATACCAAGATTAACGATAAGTTATCTTTCCCTCTCTGCTGGTAGAGGCACGGCTCGTTGTCACAGGAAACAAAACCCAGATTAGTCAGGACGCCATTCAGCTTCGAATTCCATTCCCTTCCTGACTGCTTCTATCCATATATTGCCTTTTTAAGCAGCATAGCCTTCGCTGGATAAGCTCGATCAATGTACCCTTGTGGTTGCTTCATGTACACCGTATCGCTCAGGTCACTGTTGAGGTATGCCGTACATACATCCATTTGGTTGACATATAATTTCAATTCTGCTGCTAGCGCAAGAATAAATCGCACGCTCTCCAGTCTGCAGACTGGAGAAAATGTTTCCGCATAGTTTATGCCGTACTGCTGGGAGCAACCTTTTGCCACCAGCCGCGCCTTGAATCGTTCGATTTGACCATCTTTGTCGCGTTTCAGGCTATATACCCATTTGCATCCAACTGCTCGTTGTCCTGCCGGTAAGTCTGCCAACTGCCATGTCTCGTTTGCCATTAATGCCTCATATTCGCGTTGCATCGCTTCGGACCAATGTGATGCATGAATACTGATCAACGCCTCCTCGTAGGATACTGGAATCTTTACGTCGCTGGCAACCAGAGCACCAAGAATGTTGTACTCCTTTCTCGGACGGCCAGGTTTGCCGGTCCGAATCAGCCTTGGTCTGCGCGAGGAGCTGGCTCATCTGACTCAACCTTTTCTGTTGCGCTCTCGTACCCATCAGTACCGCTGCTACTGGGATTCTCCCCGTCAACGCTGCTGTCTCCACCGCTGCTGTCAATGTCATCAGTATCTCCGCCTGACTGCATGCTAACTTCTGCCTTCGGAAGTTCGAATGTGACTGTATCCTTGTCGTCTTGGATCTCGTCAAAGAGAACATCTCGCCTCTCAATCACCTGATGAGACACAGGGTCATACAGTCGATAGCCCTTAGCCGCTACTGAATATCCAATCATGCGATATTCTTTGCCTTTTGGTTGAAGTTTACTCTTCCTTGGACCCTTGTCCAAAGCTACTGCAACGGAGCCAAAAACCTTTAGATGACCAACAAAAGGTTTCTTACCAGTCCACGCTTCCATAGGCGTCATACTGGTCAGCGCCTTGGTCGGTGATCGATTCCGTACATACACAGCTGCGTTGACTGCCTCAGCCCACAAGGATTCGCCTAATCCTGACTGGACCAGCATACATCTTGACATTTCCACCAGAGTGCGGTTTGCCCTCTCAGCAACGCCGTTTTGCTGTGGAGTGTACGCCACTGTCAGCTGCCTCTCAATCCCATTAGTTTTCAGAAATTCATCAAACGATTTGTTGACAAATTCACCGCCATTGTCGCTCCGGATACATTTGAGACTTTTTCCCGTTTGCCGTTCAACCAGGGTTTTGAACTCGACGAACTTCTGGAAGACTTCATCCTTTGTCCGCAGGAAATACACAAATATACGCCTTGATTTGTCATCGATGAAGGTTAGAAAATACTTTGATCCAGCAAGCGACTGTGTGCCAAAGGGCCCGCACACATCTGCATGAACTAGTTCCAATATATCTTGAGCTCTACTGGTGGTTGCAACAGGAAATGGTTGCGCATGAATCTTGCTGACCATACATGTTTTGCAATTCATATTCGCCGGGAAAACCATATTTTCAATGCCGCGCACCATTCCTTTGCTGATCAAATCTTTCATACTACTGATGTTCAAGTGGCCGTACCGTTTATGCCACAGGGCACCATCAGCCTTAACCGCCGCAAAACAGTTGTTTTGTTTTCCTCGAAACATATACAAGTTTCCAACTCTGTTCGCCTTTACAATGCATTCGCCATTTTGGATAACTCGTGCATATTCTTGTCCAAAAGTGACGACACATTTATTCTGTACAGCGCTGCTCACCGAGAAATAATTTCCATTCATTTCGGGCACATAGAGAACATTCTTTAACAGCAGCGTGCATATCTCTGTCTTCAGCTCTACTTCCCCTTTTCCTTCAGCTTTTAGGAAACCGGAGTCAGACAGACCAATCATTTCTGTGTGTTTCTCGAACTTTGTGAATAACTGTTTCTCACAACACATGTGGCTTGTGGCACCACTATCCAAACACCACATACTCTTTTTCAAATTATCTGCGTCCAACGCATTTAATAGACTGCACTGCTTGTTCTCCACTCTTGCTGCCCTTTCCACATTTGCGCTCTCCTTCTTACACTGAGCCTTCATATGCCCGCGCTCACCACACTTGAAACATATCATTGTATTGTTTCTCTTCTTTAGCGCTCTGTGCGCGGCCGGCTTATGTACTGCGGTATATGCCTTTGCGTATTCCTTTTGATCTTCTGTGTTTCCCTTTCGTTCGCCTTCTTCCTTCAGTTTTACGCATAGAACATCGAATGTCGGCAGACTGTCGCGCGTCTCTATGGCGACAACGAAATTTTCGAATTGTTCTGGAAGGCTTGACAACAAAACAATTGAGCGCAGTTCATCATTTAGCTCGATTCCTACTGACCCAAGGCCATCAAGAATGTCCACGAACTCATTAATGTAGCTTGAAACGCTTTGCCTTTGGTCCATGCGCTTGCTTAGCAATTTCTTGTACAGTTGAACCTTTCGTACAGGTCCACTTGGTTGATGAACACTCTTTAATTTGTTCCATGCTTCGGACGACTTACTGCAATTTTTAATGTATCCCAACTGTGAAGTTTTCACACTCAATGTGATCATGGCCAGCGCCTTTTCATCCTTGGCCTGCCAATTCACACCTTCGGGAACATTCGTTGGTAGCAGGTCACCAGATGCCACACTCCACAATTCAGCGTGCACCAACACAGACCGCATTTGAATACACCAGGAGTCATAATTTCCCTCCTCTAATTTGTCTATTTGATACATCCCGCTCATTGCTGTTTATCGTTTAACTTAAACAATCACTTTACTTTTAATTTACAAAATCCGAACCTGGGCCCATAACCTGTTGGACAGAATTTCGCTGCCGTTGCAAGGGAAGTTCTTGTACCGAAAAGTAAAAAAGCAACCATTCATATGTAAGGTTTATTTGTGACTAATAAATGCTCTGCTCGCAGGCAGATAGAGACCGAACGAAAGGGAGAACAAAAAGGGAGATAAGAGAACATCGCTTCGTTACGTCTCTCACTCATACATACGTCTACATACTCATATGTCTGTCAATACATGCGTGCATTGCTAGAGATGGTCATTCTTCAACAATTAATTGGTGTTGCGTCGTGCCGAAACCCGAAGGACAATTAATTAATGGAATAAATCCTTCAATATAAAAACGCGGAGTGAATGTGAGATATTAGATAAGAAAAAGTGAGATAAAAAGGAAACAAACCGGAGCTTAGGGTGTGCAAAAATAAATACAAAACGAGGGGGAACGTTGTGAGTTGCTGCGGACACCGCAACTCTACGGTAATACCCGATACTAAGTCAGTATGGCTCTCCTCCGGCAGACGCCGCTAATATTAAACGACACGACAAAGAGTGCGTGCGAGAGAGACAGAAAATTAGTCTGAGCGTGACGTCGGGCGCTGCGTAGCCATTGCAAATTGATTTGTTCCTATTGGCTATAAAAAACTAAAACCATATGATCGATGTTGAATTATATAATGAAAAACCTGTAAATCGATCACATGTCCCTTAACATTTTTTTTTCCTTCCTCCATTTTGGTCAAATATTAAAAAAAATATATATATATATAAAAAAAAAAAAATTATATTGATAAAATTTTAAAGAGTATAGAAAAAAAAGAAAGGGTATATAGATATGTATATTAAAAAAAAAAAAAAATTTTATAATTTTTTTATTATTGAAAAGAATAAACGAATAGCAGATAATTTAAAAAAAAAAACCCCCCAACATTGTAGAAACCAATTTTTGAGAGAAAATCATCACCATGGGTTGGTTCGGTTCTGACGATAGTCAGACCAAAGACAATACGGCCAATGTGGTCAATAATGTCAAAATAATAGACCACAGGGATGATCTCAATGCACTCTGGTTAACCAGATTTTAACCATTGTCAGTGTTTTACAATTCCTTTTAACATTGTATATAAAACATAATAAGATAATTAACGAGGGGGAACGTTGTGAGTTGCTGCGGACACCGCAACTCTACGGTTATACCCGATACTAAGTCAGTATGGTCATTATCTATGATTCTGCGTTTTTAGTTTTCTCGAATGTGCAATATTGTGGATGCAACAGATTTTCGTCCTTTGTGTGGGCGGAAGGAGGTGGGGCGAAATTTTGAGATACACGTTTTATAGTTAGATCTAACAGGAGTGCGGATACCAAATTTGGTTACTCTAGCCTTAATAGTCTCTGAGATTTTTGAATATCCCCAGATTTTAGTCCTTTGCGGGGCGGAAGGGGGTGTGGCGAAATTTTGAAACAAACTCGTCTCGGTCCGATATATTAGGAGTGTGGATACCAAATTTGGTTGCTCTAGCTTTTGTAGTCTCTGAGATCTAGGCGCTAATGTTTTACTCTAAGCAAAGCCGCCTATGCTACGTGTGTGTTAGAGAGAGACAGGGCGAGAAAAAATGAAATCGATTTCTTGATGCTGGCTATAATAATAATACGATCCAATTCAAATTCCGCAGTCTTAAAGATATGGTCATTCTCTACAATTCTGCGTTTTTAGTTTGCTCATATCTTCAATATTGTGGATGCAACAGATTTTCGTCCTTTGTGGGGGCGGAAGGGGGTGGTGCGAAATTTTGAGATATATGTTTTATAGTGAGATCTAACAGGAGTGCGGATACCAAATTTGGTTACTCTAGCCTTAATAGTCTCTGAGATTTGTGAATATCCCCAGATTTTCATCCTTTGCGAGGCGGAAGGGGGTGTGGCGAAATTTTGAAACAAACTCGTCTCGGTCCGATATATTAGGAGTGTGGATACCAAATTTGGTTGCTCTAGCTTTTGTAGTCTCTGAGATCTAGGCGCTAATGGTTTACTCTAAGCAAAGCCGCCTATGCTACGTGTGTGTTAGAGAGAGACAGGGCGAGAAAAAATGAAATTGTTTTCTTGATGCTGGCTATAATAATAATACGATCCAATTCAAATTCTGCAGTCTAAAAGATATGGTCATTCACTACGATTCTGCGTTTTTGGTTTTCTCATATCTTTAAAATTGTGGATGCCACAGATTTTCGTCCTTTGTGGGGGCGGAAGTGGGCGGGGCGAAGTTTTGAAATATATTTGTAGCAGTGACATATGTGAAGGCATAAGCCTCCACAGCACTAACCACGACACCATCCCCTGGAGGGACCGCCCCGACGGCTGGTTATCTAATTTCATTATATCATTATCACTTTTTATCCGATTCTTATTACTTCTATTATAATTAGTATAACTTAGACAACGAACAATGAATCCTTAGTTTCCCCAATTAAAATAAGAAACAGGCTAAGAAAACCCCTAAAATAGTGAGGCGTTTTACTTATTAGCAGCGAAGAGACAACACGAAAGAGAGACGCCTACTACGGCCACGCAGCAAAGAGAGCCGACATGGAAGAGAAGGAAACGAAGAGACTCGCCGGTCGCTCTTACGCCCACGCAGCCAAAGCAAGAGAGAGAACGGCCGAAGGCAAAGGAACAGCATGCAAGAGAGCGAAGCGGCAGAGAAGCCGCCGATCGCCCACGCAGCCGAGGCCGACAGCCGAAAGCTGCGCAGCCACGAAGCGGCGGAGAAGCTGCAAAAAGAAAAAGCAGAGGCCTGGCATGGTCCAGCGCGGGCCAGGCTCGGGAGTGATCTCGGAGGGCTGAGCCAGACCGGTTGTGCGGCGGAAGCCAAAATAGATTTAAAAACTAGCCGTGACCGCGCCGTGTAAGCAATAAGCCGGACGCGGTGAATAAAAACCAGCTGTGACCGCGGTGTGCAAAGGAAGCCACCGACGTGACGAGGACCGGCCGCCGGACCCAAGGAAGGGAAAGCAAGGGTGAGCCACCTCACGTATGTGAGCTCTGGGGGGGATAGATCGGTGCAGTAGGCAGGGAACCAGAAGTTTTCCCGAAAATGTTGTAAATTTTTGTCATTTATTCCCCCAAAATAAAGACACCCACCTCAACCCACCGGTTTCAGAACGTTCGCCCGTAGGAGTCCCTCAGCCCCACCCCCTCTCTTCACTATTCCCTGGGGCCCCGGCGAAGGGGATGTGAGTCGTGGATCATGCGGCATCCCCCAAGCTGGGCTTCCCTTCCCCATACCTGTCTCCCCTGGGGACCCGGCGATGCTGGATGTGAGTCGTGGATTCACGCGGCATCCGCAAAGCTGGGTTCCCTCTCCTACACCCTCGCCCTGGGGGACCCGGCGATGCTGGATGTGAGTCGTGGATTCACGCGGCATCCGCAAAGCTGGGTTCCCTCTCCTACAACCTCGCCCTGGGGACCCGGCGACGCAGATGTGAGTCGTGGATCATGCGGCATCTGCTAAGCTGGGCTCCCCTCTCCCCTACCCTTCCGACCCCTGACCCAAACCCCCTCCTCCCGCCTCGCATGACCCCCAGCACACGTCTCGGCAGCTCCCCAAGCACGGGTTCACCCGCGCCTCGATCCACCCCACGGGTGCGCTTTCGCTGCGAACGGCTCTCCCCTTAGGTCCTCACACAACAAATTTTGCTGTGGGGAGGGACCGGGCCCTGGACAGACTGAGAAGCTGTACCTCGGCCTGAGAACTTCCTTACAGATGGCGCCCGAGCAGGGACACGAGGGGAGAGTCGGTGAGCATAGGGAATAAGTGAAAAGCAGTTAGAAGTGAAAAGGGAACCAAGCAGCAGCCAACAATTAAAAGGCAAGACCAACAAAAGCAAAACAGCAAACGATGCTTAGGAGCCACGGATCAGGAAAAGCAGCAGGAGAAAAGGAAGGAAAACTTAAAATCAGTGATTAGCAGCCAAAAATCAGAGTCCCGGCGAATAGCCAGCACCAATCTTTGATCCCTCGACTTATGTACAGCTGAGGCTGGTTTCTCTAATACCCCCCAAGCAACAGCCGCCGGCACGTGTCCCAGACGCGCCGGCGAAAACCACGCGAAAAAAAAAAAAAAACCACGCAGCCAGCCACCTACGAGGCAGAAAGAGACGGGGAGAGACGCGAAAAACCACGCGGCCAGCCACCTACGCGACAGAAAGAGACGGGGAGAGACGCCGAAGACACAGCACCGCGTGCCGTGAGAAAATGGCCGCGGACGGCGCCTAAAACTTTGGCACGCGACGGCGACAAAGCGGCACCAGCGACAGAGTAGCAAAGCAGCAGCAGCGGCGCAGCGGCAGAGCAGCAAAGCAGCAGCGACAGAGCAACGAGGCAGCGGCAGAGCGGAGAAGCAGCAGCGACAGAGCAACGTGGCAGCGACAGAGCAGCGAGGCAGTGACAGAGCAGCGAGGCAGTGACAGAGCAGCGAGACAGTGACAGAGCAGCCAAGCAGTGACAGAGCAGCGAGGCAGTGACTGAGCAGCGAGCCAGTGACAGAGCAGCCAAGCAGTGACAGAGCAGCCAAGCAGCGAAGCAGCGGTAGAACAACGGAGCAGCGAGGGACAGCCGGCGATCGCAGAGGAGCAGCTACATGGCAGAGGAGCCCTCGGCCACAAAGCCATGGCCACGGCCAATATAAGGCGGAGCAGGAACACCGGTCAGGACAGTTGTTACCGAGCAGTCAGACAGTTGTTACCGAGCAGTCAGACAGTCATTACCGGCAGTCAGGTAGTTGTTAGCGAGCAGTCACACAGTTACCACCGAGCAGTCAGACAGAACCTTTTTCGAGTACCGTGCCACGTGCCCTTCGAACAGGATCCCTCACCCAGTCCTGTGTATCCTAGTACAGGATCATCAATCGAGTACCGTGCCGCGGTTCCTTCGAACAGGACCCCCACCTCAGTGCCGTGTATCCTAGTATAGGAGCCCTGACCCAGTACCGTGCTGATAACGACTCACACCGGTGCCCGATTAGTGGAACAGGATCAGGATGAACATCCGCTGGATAGCGTCCCGCAGGAAGGACGAGCTGCAGAGCCTGGCTAAGGAGTTTGGACTAGGAGAAACCGGGACGGTGGAGGATCCACCCACGGATACCGCGAGACAGCAACCGAGACACCGGCCGCCCAGGACGAGCAACCACAACGAGCTACCCAAGGACCACTCCAAGGAACCAGACCAGAGGCGTCCAGCAAGAACCACGAGCCATGGCCCTACCTACCCTACCCTACTACCACTGGACCCCTGGCCACGCCTAGCCACCAGACTCGTACTCGTTACTGGCGGACAAACTCCGGAAATGGGGATTTACTTTCGACGGCCACGCGGACCCACTAGCGTTCAAAGAAAGGCTCGAGCAGCGAGTGGAATCATACGGCGGGAGCCCCGAGCAGTTGCCGCGAGCCATCTCCGGTCTCCTTACAGGTAAGGCCGAAGGATGGTTCCGAACTTTTCAGATGCAGGGACAGAATTGGACAGACTTTCGGAAAGAATTCCTAGAATTCTTCCTGCCCCCCAGATACTTCCAGCGACTGGAAGACACCATACGAAGTCGGGAACAGAAGCCCAAGGAATCCTTTCGGGATTACCTTATCGAGTTGCGTCTGATGATGCAGCGAGCCCAGTATACTCGGGAACAGGAACTCGAGCGGATCTACGAAAATCTCCGTCCGGAGTATCAAATGTACACGCGCAGACAAGATTTCCGATCACTCACGGAATTGACCCAGCTCGTCTCGGCCTACGAAACCGCGCGGGACCGAGACGCACTCCGCAGCATCGGGACCACGCAGAACCATCGACCCCGTGCCGCCTATCCCGGCAATGGAACCAACCCACAACGAGGCAACACACACGAGACACCCGGGAAAACCGAGATCACCAACCGAGGAATCGGCCAGGAGCAAGAGCAGGCGATCGATGTACAACGAGCCTGCCGGAACTGCGGGGGAAACGGCCATTTCAGTGGTGCGTGCACAAACCGACAGAAGCTGTTCTGTTGGGAATGTGGCCACCGATGGGTCCGGACCATCAACTGCTGCCGAAAGCCAGCATCGGGAAACGGATCGGGTCTCCGCCCAACTGGGACATGGACGGAGGCGCGGACCCCGGAACAGGAGAAACCCACCCATTAAGCATGACCGGAGGAAGGATCGCTGCCCTGGTGGACATCAATGGGAGAGCATTTGCGGCCACCCTCGACACGGGAGCCACACGATCCTTCATCAGTGAGCGGCTGGCGAAGGAGATAGGGACGACCGAGAACAGGCGAGAGGTGAGGACCAGGATCCGCCTGGCAGATGGAACCAGGAAGGAGATCAACCAAGCGATAGCAGTCACAGTGCGCCTGGATCAGCAAAAAACACAGGTATCTCTTCTTATACTCTCCACGGTATTAGACGACTTCATCTTGGGGCTCGACTTCCTCTGTGGCATCCGCGCAAGGATCCACTGCGGACGGGCATATCTACAGCTGAAGTTGCAGCAGAAACCCGCCGGGACGATACCATCATGCACCATCCCCAAGCCCACGGTCTGTCACGTTTGCGGACTCCACTGCCATCCGAGACCAGCCGCAGACCAACACCCCACAGCCAACCACGAACTATCCAACCGCAATGACAACAAAGCCCTACCAGACAAGATCAAGCAACAACCACAGGACTACGCCACCACAACAGGACACGAAGAAAGCTACGACGGAAAGAACTGCGACACCGATGGAACCAACCATGGCCAGTTCCCCAGCACGAACCCCGACACCAACAGGACAACGCAACAAAACGAAGACTTTGGCAGAGACAGCTACGGCTCCACTGGATCAGTCCAGGGCCAGCTCGTCGAACCAGGAGTCACCGACAGGACACAGCAGGAAGCAAAGGACTTGGGCAGAGACAGCTACGGCTCCACTGGATCAGTCCAGGGCCAGCTCGTCGAACCAGGAGTCACCGACAGGACACAGCAGGAAGCAAAGGACTTGGGCAGAGACAGCTACGGCTCCACTGGATCCATCCAGGGCCAGATCGTCGAACCAGGAGTCACTGACAGGACACAGCAGGAAGCAAAAGACTTGGGCAGAGACAGCTACGGCCCCACTGGATCAATCCAGGGCCAGCTCGTCGAACCAGGAGTCACCAACAGGACACAGCAGGAAGCAAAGGACTTTGGCAGAGACTGCTACGGCCCCACTGGATTAATCCAGGGCCAGCTCGTCGAACCAGGAGTCACCAACAGGACACAGCAGGAAACAAAGGACTTGGGCAGAGACAGCTACGGCTCCACTGGACCAACCCAGGGCCAGCTCGTTGAACCAGGAGTCACCAACAGGACACAGCAGAAAGCAGAAAACTTCGGCAGAGATAGCTTCGGCGCCGCTGGACCAACCCAGGGCCAGCTCATCGAACCGGGAGCCAGCAACAGGAACAAGGAATAACCAGAATACTCCAGCAAAGATAGCTGCGGCCCCGCGGGACCACTCCAGGGCCAGCTCATCGAACCGGGAGTCACCACGAAGTAACCCAGCACGACAGACATCACGCCAGCCACGAACCCCGACACCACAGGACGAGATCAGGGAGACCTCGACGACGGACTACCAACTGGAGCCATTAGCCGACGCCGAAATAGCCCGGGAACGAAACCCGTTTCGCCCAGCCGACTCGGATGACGAGAACGAGATCTTGGCCGCCATTACCGCCCGGGAACTGGAGGACCTATCGCCGTGGCAGCAAGACCCAGACCCCGAACCACCCCCACGCCGTGGGCAGGCAAGTTTCTGGAAGAAGAACTGGCGAAATTCGACGGACTAGCTGGAGTCTCCCACATCGCCGAACACACGATAAAAATGCGAGACGACAGGCCTGTGAAGCAACGCTATTTCCCGAAGAACCCGGCCATGCAGAAGATCATCAACGCGCAGGTGGACGAGCTGCTAAGGGACGAAAGGATCGAGCTATCCCACAGTCCCCACAGCGCCCCAATCGTCTTGGTAGGAAAGAAGACCGGAGAAATGCGAATGTGCGTGGATTATCGCCAACTAAATGCCCGCTCGGTGCCGGACGCATATCCGCTGCCACGGATTAACCACATTCTCGAGAGACTTCGCCACGCTCGCTACATCTCCACGCTGGACCTCAAAAACGGATACTGGCAGATCCCGGTGGCCGAGGGCAGCAGAGAGGCAACAGCATTTACCGTCCCCGGCAGAGGACTCTTCCAGTGGAAGGTCATGCCTTTCGGCCTGCACTCAGCCCCAGCGACGTTCCAGCGAGCGTTGGACAGCGTCATCGGACCCACCATGGAGCCGTACGCGTTCGCATATCTCGACGATATCATCATCATCGGAGCCACGCTAGAAGAACACATCGACCACCTTCGCGAGGTTTTCAGGAGGCTGCGAGAGGCGAACCTCCGACTGAACAGAAACAAGTGTAGCTTCTTCAGGAAGAGTTTAGTCTACCTCGGCCATGTCATCAGCGAACAAGGCATCCACACGGACCCAGACAAGGTCAGCGCAGTCCAGAAACTAGCACCGCCCACCACACTGAAAGAACTGCGACGCTGCATCGGGATGGCATCCTGGTACCGACGTTTCGTCCCCAACTTCGCCACGGTGGTCCAGCCCATGACAAACCTGCTCAAAAAGGACCAAAAGTGGGAGTGGACAGAGGAACAACATCAGGCGTTCGAGACTCTCAAGGATAGACTCACGCAAGCACCAGTCCTGGCATGCCCCGACTTCGCCGAGCGATTCGTACTCCAAACGGACGCCAGTTCGTATGGCCTCGGAGCAGTATTGACACAACAGATCGACGGAGCAGAAAGAGTCATCGCCTACGCAAGCCGTCGAATCATCCGACAGCAGGGCACCTCGGAATCAGGAAGACGGCGACACGAATAGCCCAGAGGTACTACTGGCCCGAACTGCACCGAGATATCGCCCGATATATCCAGCAGTGCACCAAGGGCCAGCGTTACAGGGTGAGTCAAACCAAACCAGGAGGGAAGATGCCCCCCCGCCAAGCCCAAGAACCACTGGACATCGTCTGCGCCGACTTCATTGGACCATTGCCCCGATCCAAACACGGCAATACTATGTTGCTGGTGTTCTTCGACGCCTTCAGCAAGTGGGTGGAGTTGGTCCCACTACGCAAGGCCACCACCGCACTACTGGAGACCGCTTTCCGGGAACGGATCCTGAGCCGATTCGGAACCCCACGGAAGTTCGTATGCGACAACGGGACCCAATTCACAAGTCGCTCGTTCCGAAAGTTCTGCAAACTAGCAGGCATGGAATTGGAGTATACGGCGCCCTATACGCCACAACAAAACCCCACGGAACGAGCCAACAGGACGATCAAAACCATGATCGCCCAGTACATCGATGGAGACCAGCGGACATGGGACGAGCTGCTGCCCGAACTCAGCCTAGCCATCAACAGCAGCACATCGGACACCACAGGCTTCAGCCCAGCATTCATCGTACTCGGCCGGGAACCTCGGTTGCCTGGAGCCTTGTACGAAGAGGAA
Source organism: Drosophila miranda (assembly GCF_003369915.1). Taxonomy (NCBI): domain Eukaryota; kingdom Metazoa; phylum Arthropoda; class Insecta; order Diptera; family Drosophilidae; genus Drosophila; species Drosophila miranda. Next base: position 31,812,029 of record NW_022881614.1, read on the forward strand.
GCGACTCAAGGAAATATTCGCCATCGTACAAGAAAATACCCAGCAGGCATCACAGACGCAGAGCAGGACCTACAACCTACGTCGACGCGAATGGAGACCCACGATCGGGACGCTCGTGATGCTACGCCAACATCACCTGTCCAAAGCGGCGGACAACTTCGCTGCCAAACTGGCTCCCAAATATGAGGGGCCTTACAAAGTAATTAAATTTATTTCTCCCACCATAGCACGACTCTAGAAGCATCCGGGAAGACAACGACGAACGGCCGGACTAGCCGACCGCAAGGCCTACCACGACAACGAGCACACACTCACCAGCGAAGACAACGAAGACAACGATGACGACGACCCCAGCACCAGGAAAACCGCGAGCTCATGAGGGCCACTTATGGTAGTGCGCTGCCGTAATGTCCTCGCCCCGCAAGGCGAAACCGCGTCCACACTCAGTAAGATAGCTTAACTCCCCTTAAGGGATTAGAGTAAGACATAGCCAGAAACTAGAAAATGCACCGATCAGGGAAACCCAGGGCACAGGACACATCAGTAGCACAGGGCAGGTTCTAACCAAACAAGGTTTCTTCCCCCACCAGATCCGACATGGACAACCCAAGGACGAGCGACGCACAGCCTCTAGAGGCAAAGGATGGCACGGAGGGGCATCCTAGGGGTGCGTCGCCGCCCAGCTCAAGGCAACCACGGTCCACGACCAGCCAACCACCAGCAAGCCACCACTCTCCGACCCCGCAAGCAGAACCGGGCAACACCACGCAGCCTGGACCATCAACAGGAGCCGTACCACGACCACCCAGGCCACCTAGGCCATCCCGACGTCGGGCCCGCCCCGAAGGCCCACCGTCGCCCCGCCGGGCGACAACCATGACCTGGGCATGGCTCAACGACGTCGTCCATCCGAACACGTCACGAAACAACCTGGCTGGGATCATCACAGTGGAGGCGATGCGGCCATCGGACTCAGACGAGGAGGTCCGAGCAGGCCGGGCCCAGCAGGAGCCACCAAGACACCTACGCCGCCGCAAGCATCCAGGCCAAGGAACAGCACCGCCGTCACCCCACGCGCGACTCGAAGACGTGTCGAGCCAGGACACGTCAACCTGGACCCCAACTCCGAGGGCAGAGCAGCTCCCCAGTCGCGCCCAAACTGCGGCTGCGGTCCCCACCACCACCGCCCTATTACCTGTACCGCATGGGAGAACCGCTGACCCCACGGCCGAGCTACGACAGCAGCTCCGACGAAGGGTTCACCAGCCCCACGATGGAGGCCGACAAGCACTGGGAGCCGACCTGCCAGGCAAGCACCGATGAAGAGTTCTTGCACGACCGACGCTTCGGAAAAGCGGGTGGCCGCCCATGGGTCAAGCACTCCGTCCGGGAGCTAAGCCGCCAACTGGAGGCCGAGCGGGCCACGTCGGGCCCATACTCGGACGTGAGCGAGGACGAAGATGGGCCGGCCAACTGCCAGAAGAACACTCCAGCCAACATCGCGGTTGACGTGGCACCTTGGACCACCTGGAAGGACGCCGACAGGACCCTGCAACTGCTGCTCGCCCATCCACGGCCCATCACCCCACCCGGGCCCGAGAGGGAGATCATCCCCGCGTCGGACAACGACACAACAAGCGACGACGAGGTACAGCTCCTAGGAGAGGACGACACCACTCCGCTACGGATCCGCGACGGCAGTCTGGGCGATGCGCTGCCCCGACGGCTCCGGAACCTCGGCCTTCAGGATGAACACGAGCCACCCAGACACGTAACCGGCAATGAGCTGCCCCAACTGCTCCAGGAACTCGGCCTGGGGGACGGACCCGTGTCCCCGATACCCAGGGATGACGGAGACGAGGAGGTAGTCTGGATCCTGGGAGGGCAGGAGAACCCAAACGGCCCGATCCCGGACACCAGCTGGGACGACGGGTGGCACGCCAGACTGCAGGAGTGTGACGCGCAGGAGGAGGCGGCAGCCCCGGAAAGAAGGGAGAATCCCGATTGGCAGCCGCTGGACCACGCACCAATGAAGAGGGCTATCGCCAGTTCCCACCGACCACAACGCCCCGAACCCGGAACCAACGAGCTGCACGGCCCTGCACGGCAGCGACCTGTCATTGGGTTTGGAAGAGGCAGAGGCGGGCGGACTGCTCACAGCGTTCGAGGAGATGCCCGAGCTAAACACACTGCAGGAGGAGCAGTAATGTCCAATCGCCCCAGTCGCCTGGCGGGTAAGCACGCCTGACCGCCGCATCCCGCAAAGCCTGTTGGAAGGCGCCAGCGCTCAGGCAAACGCAGAGCGTCACGGGCGCAGCCGGATCCGCAGCTTAGAAAACCACGACGGCCAACGCTTCCGCGTATGCATCAGCGGGAATTTGGTGCGCATTTCACCGCGCCCCACCCCGAAGTAGGAAGGGAGTGTGAAGGCATAAGCCTCCACTGCACTAACCACGACACCATCCCCTGGAGGGACCGCCCCGACGGCTGGTTATCTAATTTCATTATTTCATTATCACTTTTTATCCGATTCTTATTACTTCTATTATAATTAGTATTATTTAGACAACGAACAATGAATCCTTAGTTTCCCCAATTAAAATAAGAAATAGGATAAGAAAACCCCTAAAATAGTGAGGCGTTTTACTTATTAGCAGCGAAGAGACAACACGAAAGAGAGACGCCTACTACGGCCACGCAGCAAAGAGAGCCGACATGGAAGAGAAGGAAACGAAGAGACTCGCAGGTTGCTCTTACGCCCACGCAGCTAAAGCAAGAGAGAGAACGGCCGAAGGCAAAGGAACAGCATGCAAGAGAGCGAAGCGGCAGAGAAGCCGCCGATCGCCCACGCAGCCGAGGCCGACAGCCGAAAGCTGCGCAGCCACGAAGCGGCGGAGAAGCTGCAAAAAAAACGAGGTGGAACGTTGTGAGTTGCTGCGGACACCGCAACTCTACAGTTATACCCGATACTAAGTCAGTATGGCTCTCCTCCGGCAGACGCCGCTAATATTGAACCACACGACAAAGAGTGCGTGCGAGAGAGACAGAAAATCAGTCTGAGCGTGACGTCGGGCGCTGCGTAGCCACTGAAAATTGATTTCTTGCTTTTGGCTACAAAAATGATCCGATCTGATCCAGATTCAGCAATCTGATAGATATGGTCATTATCTATGATTCTGCGTTTTTAGTTTTCTCGAATGTGCAATATTGTGGATGCAACAGATTTTCGTCTTTTGTGGTGGCGGAAGGGGGTGGGCGAAATTCTGAGATATACGTTTTATAGTGAGATCTAACAGAAGTGCGGATACCAAATTTGGTTACTCTAGCCTTAATAGTCTCTGAGATTTGTGGATGCCCCAGATTTTCGTCCTTTGCGGGGCGGAAGGGGTGTGGCGAATTTTGGTTACGAAACGGTCAAGGTCCGATATCACAGGAGTGTGGATACCAAATTTGGTTGCTCTGGCTCTTATAGGTTCTGAGATCCTTGAACAAATATTTTGCAATTGGCTAAACCGACCATGAAACCTGTGTGTTAGAGAGAGACAGAGCGAGAAAGAATGAAATTGTTTTCTTGATTCTGGCTATAATCATTATACGATCTGGTGCAGATTTTGCACTGTAGAAGATATGGTTATCCTCACCGACTCTGCGTTTTTGGTTTTATCGTATCTTTAAAAATGTGGATGCCACAGATTTTCGTCCTTTGTGGGGCGGAAGTGGGCGGGGCGAAGTTTTGAAATATTTTTGTAGCAGTGACATATCACAGAAGTCTGGATCCAAAACATCGTTGCTCTAGCTCTTATAGTCTTTGAGCACTAGGCGCTGAAGGGGACGGACGGACGGACGGACGGACGGACGGACGGACGGACGGACAGACGGACAGACAGACAGGGCTCAATCGACTCGGCTATTGATGCTGATCAAGAATATATATACTTTATGGGGTCGGAAGCGATTCCTTCTGGACGTTACACACATCCACTTTTACCACAAATCTAATATACCACAATACTCATTTTGAGTATCGGGTATAAAAAGCTAATCAAGACAATTCAAAACGAGGGGGAACGTTGTGAGTTGCTGCGGACACCGCTACTCTACAGTTATACCCGATACTAAGTCAGTATGGCTCTCCTCCGGCAGACGCCGCTAATATTAAACGACACGACAAAGAGTGCGTGCGAGAGAGACAGAAAATCAGTCTGAGCGTGACGTCGGGCGCTGCGTAGCCACTGCAAATTGATTTGTTCCTATTGGCTACAAAAATGATCCGATCTGATCCAGATTCAGCAATCTGATAGATATGGTCATTATCTATGATTCTGCGTTTTTAGTTTTCTCGAATGTGCAATATTGTGGATGCAACAGATTTTCGTCTTTTGTGGTGGCGGAAGGGGGTGGGCGAAATTCTGAGATATACGTTTTATAGTGAGATCTAACAGAAGTGCGGATACCAAATTTGGTTACTCTAGCCTTAATAGTCTCTGAGATTTGTGGATGCCCTAGATTTTCGTCCTTTGCGGGGGCGGAAGGGGGTGTGGCGAATTTTGGTTACGAAACGGTCAAGGTCCGATATCACAGGAGTGTGGATACCAAATTTGGTTGCTCTGGCTCTTATAGGTTCTGAGATCCTTGAACTCATATTTTGCAATTGGCTAAACCGACCATGAAACCTGTGTGTTAGAGAGAGACAGAGCGAGAAAGAATGAAATTGTTTTCTTGATTCTGGCTATAATCATTATACGATCTGGTGCAGATTTTGCACTGTAGAAGATATGGTTATCCTCACCGACTCTGCGTTTTTGGTTTTATCGTATCTTTAAAAATGTGGATGCCACAGATTTTCGTCCTTTGTGGGGGCGGAAGTGGGCGGGGCGAAGTTTTGAAATATTTTTGTAGCAGTGACATATCACAGAAGTCTGGATCGAAAACATCGTTGCTCTAGCTCTTATAGTCTTTGAGCACTAGGCGCTGAAGGGGACGGACGGACGGACGGACGGACGGACGGACGGACGGACGGACAGACGGACAGACAGACAGGGCTCAATCGACTCGGCTATTGATGCTGATCAAGAATATATATACTTTATGGGGTCGGAAGCGATTCCTTCTGGACGTTACACACATCCACTTTTACCACAAATCTAATATACCACAATACTCATTTTGAGTATCGGGTATAAAAAGCTAATCAAGACAATTCAAAACGAGGGGAACGTTGTGAGTTGCTGCGGACACCGCTACTCTACAGTTATACCCGATACTAAGTCAGTATGGCTCTCCTCCGGCAGACGCCGCTAATATTAAACGACACGACAAAGAGTGCGTGCGAGAGAGACAGAAAATCAGTCTGAGCGTGACGTCGGGCGCTGCGTAGCCACTGCAAATTGATTTGTTCCTATTGGCTATAAAAATAATCTGATCTGATCCAGATTCAGCAGTCTGATAGATATGGTCATTATCTATGATTCTGCGTTTTTAGTTTTCTCGAATGTGCAATATTGTGGATGCAACAAATTTTCGTTCTTTGTGGGGGCGGAAGGGGGTGTGGTGAAATTTTGAGATACACGTTTTGTAGTAAGATCTAACAGGAGTGCGGATACCAAATTTGGGTACTCTAGCCTTAGTAGTCTCTGAGATTTTTGAATATCCCCAGATTTTCGTCCTTTGCAGGGGCGGAAGGGGGTGTGGCGAAATTTTGAAACAAACTCGTCTCGGTCCGATATATTAGGAGTGTGGATACCAAATTTGGTTGCTCTAGCTTTTGTAGTCTCTGAGATCTAGGCGCTAATGGTTTACTCTAAGCAAAGCCGCCTATGCTACGTGTGTGTTAGAGAGAGACAGGGCGAGAAAAAATGAAATTGTTTTCTTGATGCTGGCTATAATAATAATACGATCCACTTAGGATTTCGCAGTCTTAAAGATATGGTCATTCTCTACAATTCTACGTTTTTGGTTTTCTCATATCTTTAAAATTGTGGATGCCACAGATTTTCGTTCTTTGTGGGGGCGGAAGTGGGCGGGGCGAAGTTTTGAAATATTTTTGTAGCAGTGACATATCACAGAAGTCTGGGTCCAAAACATCGTTGCTCTAGCTCTTATAGTCTTTGAGCACTAGGCGCTGAAAGGGACGGACAGACGGACGGACGGACGGACGGACGGACAGACAGACAGGGCTCTATCGACTCGGCTATTGATGCTGATCAAGAATATATATACTTTATGGGGTCGGAAACGATTCCTTCTGGACGTTACCCACATCCACTTTTACCACAAATCTAATATACCCCAATACTAATTTTGAGTATCGGGTATAAATACAACGAGGGGGAACGTTGTGAATTGCTGCGGACACCGCAACTCTACGGTTATACCTGATACTAAGTCAGTAGGGCTCTCCTCCGGCAGACGCCGCTAATATTAAACGACACGACAAAGAGTGCGTGCGAGAGAGACAGAAAATCAGTCTGAGCGGGACGTCGGGCGCTGCGTAGCCACTGCAAATTGATTTTTTCCTATTGGCTATAAAAATGATCTGATCTGATCCAGATTCAGCAATCTGATAGATATGGTCATTATCTATGATTCTGCGTTTTTAGTTTTCTCGAATGTGCAATATTGTGGATGCAACAGATTTTCGTTTTTTGTGGGGGCGGAAGGGGGTGGGGTGAAATTTTGAGATACACGTTTTATAGTAAGATCTAACAGGAGTGCGGATACGAAATTTGGTTACTCTAGCCTTAATAGTCTCTGAGATTTGTGAATATCCCCAGATTTTCATCCTTTGCGGGGCGGAAGAGGGTGTGGCGAAATTTTGAAACAAACTCGTCTCGGTCCGATATATTAGGAGTGTGGATACCAAATTTGGTTGCTCTAGCTTTTGTAGTCTCTGAGATCTAGGCGCTAATGGTTTACTCTAAGCAAAGCCGCCTTTGCTACGTGTGTGTTATAGAGAGGGTATAAATACAACGAGGGGGAACGTTGTGAGTTGCTGAGGACACCGCAACTCTACGGTTATACCCGATACTAAGTCAGTAAGGCTCTCCTCCGGCAGACGCCGCTAATATTAAACGACACGACAAAGAGTGCGTGCGAGAGAGACAGAAAATCAGTCTGAGCGTGACGTCGGGCGCTGCGTAGCCACTGCAAATTGATTTGTTCCTATTGGCTATAAAAATGATCTGATCTGATCCAGATTCAGCAATCTGATAGATATGGTCATTATCTATGGTTCTGCGTTTTTAGTTTTCTCGAATGTGCAATATTGTGGATGCAACAGATTTTCGTCTTTTGTGGGGGCGGAAGGGGGTGGGGTGAAATTTTGAGATACACGTTTTATAGTAAGATCTAACAGGAGTGCGGATACGAAATTTGGTTACTCTAGCCTTAATAGTCTTTGAGATTTGTGAATATCCCCAGATTTTCATCCTTTGCGGGGGCGGAAGGTGGTGTGGCGAAATTTTGAAACAAACTCGTCTCGGTCCGATATATTAGGAGTGTGGATACCAAATTTGGTTGCTCTAGCTTTTGTAGTCTCTGAGATCTAGGCGCTAATGGTTTACTCTAAGCAAAGCCGCCTATGCTACGTGTGTGTTATAGAGAGGGTATAAATACAACGAGGGGGAACGTTGTGAGTTGCTGAGGACACCGCAACTCTACGGTTATACCCGATACTAAGTCAATAGGGCTCTCCTCCGGCAGACGCCGCTAATATTAAACGACACGACAAAGAGTGCGTGCGAGAGAGACAGAAAATCAGTCTGAGCGTGACGTCGGGCGCTGCGTAGCCACTGCAAATTGATTTGTTCCTATTGGCTATAAAAATGATCTGATCTGATCCAGATTCAGCAATCTGATAGATATGGTCATTATCTATGGTTCTGCGTTTTTAGTTTTCTCGAATGTGCAATATTGTGGATGCAACAGATTTTCGTCTTTTGTGGGGGCGGAAGGGGGTGTGGTGAAATTTTGAGATACACGTTTTATAGTAAGATCTAACAGGAGTGCGGAAACCAAATTTGGTTACTCTAGCCTTAATAGTCTCTGAGATTTTTGAATATCCCCAGATTTTCGTCCTTTGCGGGGGCGGAGGGGGGTGTGGCGAAATTTTGAAACAAACTCGTCTCGGTCCGATATATTAGGAGTGTGGATACCAAATTTGGTTGCTCTTGCTTTTGTAGTCTCTTAGATCTAGGCGCTAATGGTTTAATCTAAGCAAAGCCGCCTATGCTACGTGTGTGTTAGAGAGAGACAGGGCGAGAAAAAATGAAATTGTTTTCTTGATGCTGGCTATAATAATAATACGATCCAATTCAGATTCCGCAGTCTTAAAGATATGGTCATTCTCTACGATTCTGCGTTTTTGGTTTTCTCATATCTTTAAAATTGTGGATGCCACAGATTTTCGTCCTTTGTGGGGGCGGAAGTGGGCGGGGCGAAGTTTTGAAATATTTTTGTAGCAGGGACATATCACAGAAGTCTGGGTCCAAAACATCGTTGCTCTAGCTCTTATAGTCTTTGAGCACTAGGCGCTGAAGGGGACGGACAGACGGACGGACGGACAGACAGACAGGGCTCTATCGACTCGGCTATTGATGCTGATCAAGAATATATATACTTTATGGGGTCGGAAACGATTCCTTCTGGACGTTACACACATCCACTTTTACCACAAATCTAATATACCCCAATACTCATTTTGGCTGGCGAAAATCCTCTAGCTGAACCCTCCACGAGGGTGCCGGCTGGGCAATGGACACTGCATTACCCGGGACAAGGGTAATGCACTGTCGCTTGCTCTGTCCGGGGTAATGCAGTGTCTAGCTAAGGCTATGGTCCGGCGTCTTCCCGATTCAAAGTCGGGGAACCGAACCAGGGCCATGGCTAGAGGTGCCTGGCGGTCAGGCCTAAAACGCTAGGGGTGGTCCCCCCGAAAAATATTAACCAGTATGGACCCTCGGGCCAAATATGGAGGCGAAGAAGGAGAAAGCACGGGTTGGGATGTCAACCCAAACGTCGGTGTGAAGCGTGACTGCTACCACCGGCGGGCACGGGGAGGAGCAATCCTCTCTGCGTGTCGCCAGCGGTCACACCTCAGACTTGGCGGGAGCAGGCCAAGTCAGTTGTAAAGCTACTGCCACAACAACAACAACAAAAACCACTCACTCCGCAGCCTGCAAGTTGAGCCGCACAGATGCCGTAGTCGACACAGACACGGATCTGGAGAGCGTGCTCTCTATGAGCAGGACGGAGGAAGAGAGCCTTCTCCGCTCACCGGAACCAGGCACCAGCTCCCTGCGTAGGGAAGGGCCGAAGCGTTCCAAGGAGGGGATGAAGGCCAAAGCACAATACAAAGCGGCCCTCAATATCAAAAGCCGGCTGCAAGGTAAAGTAGACATCTCCCAGGAGGAGAAGGTCAAGCTAGCCTGGGCCGAGCAGCGAGTAGAGGAGGGCCTACTACATTACGCCCAGATGCCACAGATGAGGGCGTCGAATGGCGAATATGCCAATAAGGTGGAGGAGATGATGGCCACCAAGAGGCAACGCTCGACTGAGAGTGCCATTAAAGACACTCCGGCGAGCAAGCGGCAACGCGGGCCCAAGAGTGCAGCCCCTCCACCGAAAGTGGCCAAGAAGCCATCGAAATCGAACGCGAAGGTCAGCGATGTGCCCAAACGACATTTGATCGTGGCACTCACCGACCGGAGCGAGGAAAACGGCAAGATGTCAGCGGCACAGTGGAAGCTTGTGCACGCGCGTCTCGTCGACGCACTGTTTGCACACATGGAAGAAGACCCCGCGGCCCTATGCCCACGTTCGATGGTGCTGGGTGGCTAAATGGGGTTAAGATCCTAAAGTGCAACGACGATCCAACCCTAAGGTGGCTGACGCGTACGGTCTGCCAACTGGAGGCGATGTGGGAGGGGGCCAAGCTGGAGGTTGTGGACCGGGAGCTTATCCCGTCCAAGCCTAAGGCGAAGGTACTCTTCCCCATCACAATCCAGGGAGACCGAGCGCTGAAGCTCCTTCAGCGGCAAAACGCGGACGTGCTAACGACCGATTGGAGGATCCTACACATTGGTAGCCCACTACCCAACGAGGGGGGCCAATGTGTGATCCTCCAAATAAACAAGGAGGCAGAGGATCTGCTGTATCCCAAGTTCGGGAAGATGGCGTGGGGCATGGGTAGCGTCTACCTGCGCCTCAAAAAGCGCCACCCTGAGGACAAGGACGCGCATACCCTGCAGGTAGGCGAGGTGGAAAAGGACTTAGGTCTCGAGTCCATCGTGGAGGCCGCCCAGGGTCTTGCGCTTGAGGACGAAGACGAGGAAGACGGTGACCTGACGTTAGTAGTCAACCCGTCGGATGCAAGTGAGCCAGCCACCCATGCTGAGTGTGCTGCAGCTAAACTTGCATAAAAGCAAGGTAGCGTCGGCGGAGCTCCTTATCGCCATGGAGCAAGGGCTCGCCGACATAGCTCTAGTCCAGGAGCCCTGGATTGCGACAGGCAATTCAGTGGCCGGACTAAAGTCCTCAAATCACAAACTGTACTACGCAACATCGGTAAGCAGGAACAGAACCGTCGTACTCGTACGAAAGGGAATCCATGCTTACCTTATGTCTCATTACAGCACGGATGACCTGACGGTTGTGATGCTGGAAAGCGAGGAAAAGCGCCTTCTGGTGGCTTCCTGCTACATGGCTCACGACAGACCCGCACCACCCGACGAACTCAGGAGCCTGGTGACAGAAGCCGGCACCAAAAACTATCAACTCGTCATCGGGACGGATGCCAATGCCCACCACAATGTGTGGGGAAGCACCGACATCAATGATAGAGGTGAGTCACTCTTAGACTTTATACTTTATACTAATCTATATATAGCAAACGTCGGGGAGGATCACACCTTCGTGGGTCCGACTTCATCCAACGTGCTAGACCTAACACTAGCAACGGGAAACAGTACTACGGTATCTAGCTGGAGGGTCCTTGAAAGACCCTCCTTCTCAGATCACAAGTACATTCAGTTTAAGTGCGACTTCAAACATTCTTCGAAGGTAATAGTCTATAGAAACCCCCGGAATACAAACTGGGAAAAGTTTAAAAAGACAGTTACTTCGAAGCTCGCGAGTCCGGGCACAGTGAAATCCGCGGAGGACATAGAAAAGTCTCTAGAGACCCTATCCAATGCGTTGCTGGACGCCTACCACACATCGTGCAAACCCTCGAGGACGAAGAAGAGGTCCAAGCCATTCTGGTGGAGCCGGGATCTCTCTCTTCAAAGGGACAACCTCAAGGAATTCTTTAAGATCGCCAAACAAGCGAACGAAGGGATCGTCTATGAGGAATACAGACTCCTACTCAGGAGCTACAAGAAGGAAATACGTAAAGCACAACGGAACTCGTGGAGGACCTTCTGCTCCAACATCGAGAAAGTACCAGAAACCGCACGGCTACGGAAGCTGCTCTCTAAGCAGCCTACCATACAAAGCCAATTAAAGCTAGATGACGGACAGTGGACAGATGGCAGTGACGAAGCCCTAACAGCACTAATGGAGGAACATTTCCCTGGTTGCACCGAGGTCGCTGATGCCAAAGAGCACCAGGACCTAGCAACCGAGGAACAACACCCCCCAACAGATTTGTTAACCACCAAGCGAATCCACTGGGCAATAGACTCCTTTGCGGGCACAAAAGCACCAGGACTTGACGGGATATTCCCAGCCATGATGCAGGTGACCAAAGAGGCGATTACCCCATGGCTCTCCGCAATATTCACAGCTTGTATAAGTACTGGCTATATCCCTATCCAATGGAGAACCTCGAGAGTTGTCTTCCTCCCAAAGGCAGGAAAGTGCAGCCATGCGAGTCCCAAGGACTATAGACCGATAAGCCTTACCTCCTTTATATTAAAAACGCTAGAAAAGCTGCTGGACTTACACATCAGAAATGAGGTAGGGGGACTGATGTCAACCAACCAGCATGCCTATACTAAAGGGAAATCGGTGGAGACCGCACTACATTCGGTAGTAGCTACCATTGAGAAAGCCCTTCACAATAAAGAGTATGCACTGGGAGTATTCGTGGACATCTCCGGAGCATTCAACAACGTGGCTACGGAAGCAATAACAAATTGCCTGGTAGCAACTAATACACACCCAGCAATCAACCTGTGGATAAGGAACCTCCTAGGTTGCAGACGGGTGCAATCAGAGTGGGGCACCGCTTCCATGGTGAAAGAGGCACACAGAGGCACACCCCAGGGTGGAGTCCTGTCGCCCCTCCTGTGGAATCTGGTGGTCGACGACCTCATCAAGAGATACGAAAGGAAGACCCCAATAATAACAGCTTATGCGGACGACATAAGCATACTTATTACGGGTGTTTGCCCATCGACCCTCAGCTCACTAATGCAACGAACACTCAGGGAGATACGCGAGTGGGCGGAAGAAGTAGGACTCAGTATCAACGCGGACAAGACGGACCTCATCCTCTTTACCAAGAGGTACAAGGTACCGATATGGACCCCCCCGAAGATCAATCAAACTAGGCTAACCCCAAAAACACAAGTCAAATACCTGGGCACAGTACTGGATAGTAAACTGGCTTGGAAACCCAATGTATTGGAAAGGGTGAAGAAGGCCACCATTGCGCTTTATGCATCCAAGAAGATGCTCAGCAGCACATGGGGCCTATCTCCGGCTCTGATGCATTGGATTTACATATCGGTGGTGCGACCAACTCTGCTGTATGGAGTCTTAGTGTGGTGGCAAGCTACTGGAAAGAAAACGTATCATAAGCTTATGGAAAGGACTCAGCGACAGGCTTTGCTCTGTATTACAGGGGCGCTGAGGTCAACCCCAACAAAAGCACTCGAAACCCTACTTGGAATCGAACCCCTAGACATCCACGCCCGTCTGACTGCAGGAAAGGCAGCACAACGCCTCATCGCTTCAGGAAATATGTCGCCACAAGAATACGGGCATAGTTCAATTGGAAGGGAAATGAACAGATCAACTGATTACATGACCCCCCAAACATGCCTCGACGTAAAAACAACTGCATCCTTGGGACCTGAAGACTGGAAAATCGGAAGAGACCAAACGGAGCACCTCAATATATACGGACGGCTCCAAGATGGACGGAGGAGTAGGAGCCGGCCTATACTGTACAGACCCTGAGATAAGGCTGTCATATAAGCTACCGGACCATTGTAGCATATTCCAGGCAGAGGTTTTTGCCATCAGGAAAGCAGCGGAAGTCGCTCTTCTCACTGAAAGAGCACACGATGCGGTCAACCTATTCGTCGACAGCCAAGCGGCGATAAGATCCATGCAGTCGTCCGCAGTCAGTTCCAGAAATGTCTTGGCGAGCAGGGACGCACTAGATACCCTAAGCACGACAAAGTCAGTGCGGATCTACTGGATTCCCAGCCACCAGGGCATCGAAGGGAACGAGACGGCGGACGTACTAGCTAAGGAAGGCGTCGGGATGGCGAATACGAGAACCGAGAACGTGCCTGTCTCCCTCAGAACGCTGCAAAGCGATCTAGAAAAGCAGGCCGGATCACAAACCGAATGTAGGTGGAGGAGTACCACCGCCTGCAGAACCTCGAAAATCATGTGCAAGGAACGCAATGACAAACTCAGCCACTACCTGCTGCACCTACCACGGAAGGACTGCAGATTATTAGTGGGAATATTAACGGGCCATTGCCTGGCTGCGGCGCAAGCAACAAAGCTAGGCATCACAAACAGAGACAGTTGTAGGAAATGTGACGAGCCTGGGGCAACCGAAACCCTGAACCATCTCATCTGCAACTGTCCTGCTCTCTTAAGGGCAAGGAGGAAGTACCTGGGCGCCCCAGTGCTGGCATCACTGGAAGATGCCTCCAAGAGGACGCCACAGCAACTACTGGCCTATGCGAAAAATACCTCGATCCTCGAGGACTTCAAAACCCACAAAACACTGCCGCGACGGTTCATACCCCCCCCACCCCCCCCCCCCCACCACCCCTATCCGGACAACTAAGGGCCATACTGGCCTATGTGGGGCCCCCTCTGAGGGCCGTCCGGGTCAACCTAACCTAACCTAATACTCATTTTGAGTATCGGGTATAAATACAACGAGGGGGAACGTTGTGAGTTGCTGCGGACACCGCAACTCTACGGTTATACCCGATACTAAGTCAGTAGGGCTCTCCTCCGGCAGACGCCGCTAATATTAAACGACACGACAAAGAGTGCGTGCGAGAGAGACAGAAAATCAGTCTGAGCGTGACGTCGGGCGCTGCGTAGCTACTGCAAATTGATTTGTTCCTATTGCCTATAAAAATGATCTGATCTGATCCAGATTCAGCAATCTGATAGATATGGTCATTATCTATGATTCCGCGTTTTTGTTTTCTCGAATGTGCAATATTGTGGATGCAACAGATTTTCGTCCTTTGTGGGGGCGGAAGGGGGTGGGGTGAAATTTTGAGAAACACGTTTTATAGTAAGATCTAACAGGAGTGCGGATACCAAATTTGGTTACTCTAGCCTTAATAGTCTCTGAGATTTTTGAATATCCCCAGATTTTCGTCCTTTGCGGGGGGAGGGGGGTGTGGCGAAATTTTGAAACAAACTCGTCTCGGTCCGATATATTAGGAGTGTGGATACCAAATTTGGTTGCTCTAGCTTTTGTAGTCTCTGAGATCTAGGCGCTAATGGTTTACTCTAAGCAAAGCCGCCTATGCTACGTGTGTTAGAGAGAGATACAGGGCGAGAAAAAATGAAATTGTTTTCTTGATGCTGGCTATCATAATAATACGATCCAATTCAGATTCCGCAGTCTTAAATATATGGTCATTCTCTACGATTCTGCGTTTTTGGTTTTCTCATATCTTTAAGATTGTGGATGCCACAGATTTTCGTCCTTTGTGGGGGCGGAAGTGGGCGGGGCGACGTTTTGAAATATTTTTGTAGCAGTGACATATCAAAGAAGTCTGGGTCCGAAACATCGTTGCTCTAGCTCTTATAGTCTTTGAGCACTAGGCGCTGAAAGGGACGGACAGACGGACGGACGGACAGACGGACAGACAGACATGGCTCAATCGACTCGGCTATTGATGCTGATCAAGAATATATATACTGTGGAGATAATGTTTTTTATCCCCAATCGGCCGACTAATTATTTCGAATTAAATAAAACTCGGCGCAGAAATAAAATTACGATATGTTCTTTAATGCGTGACATCCAAATTGCAAGTGTGGCTTGCCTGCCCTTTACATTGCCGCTCCGATCGCTAAGCGCAGCTTCGCTCGGCCGACGTCGGTAGGCAGACGCAAAGCGGAGATAGCAAAGAGCGAGCTGGCAGAGAGCGTTTAGCAGGGCAAGCAAGCGCAGAGCTTTAACAAACAAATGAGTGACATAGACATAAGTAACAAACAAAATAAGCGGCTGAGGGCCAAGAATTAGGTGCTATTTGGCAAGCAGCTAATCGGCTGGGTTCTGCTCCGAACATTCCCCCCCCGTTGGAAGGCAAAGGCTTTCAACAGATCCATCCTGAAGGGGCAGAACCGCTATTTTTCCAACGGCCCTCTTGAAAAGGCCTTTTTGAGTGCGGATGACGGCTACTCTGATGGTTCCATCTTTTCCTGGGATGACGCTCTCAATGCGGCCAAGCGGCCACCTTAATGGTGGCAGCGTTTCCTCCTTGATCATGACGAGCGCTCCTAGCTTGATGTTTGGAGACGATGACCGCCACTTGCTCCGCTCCTGAAGAATCGAAAGATACGCCGTGCTCCATTTTCTCCAAAACGCCTGCTTCATTTGACACAGCCGCTGCCATCGACTAAGTAGGTTGACCCGGAGATGCGCCACATCTGGCTCGTCGAATGCAGCTTTCGGGGCTCCATTGAGAAAGTGGTTTGGCGTGAGCACATCTAGATCATCGGGACTTTCTGTAATTGCATAAAGCGGACGGGAATTTAACAAAGCAGAGATTTCACAAGCCAAGGTCTGAATTTCATCAAGAGTAAAAATGTAGGTCCCGACGATGCGATGAAAATGATATTTAGCTGCTTTAACAGCCGCCTCCCACAAACCCCCAAAATGAGGTGAGCGAGGGGGGATGAATTTCCAGTCGATTCCACTAGAAACGCAGAGATGTGACACAGCCGACGTATGAGGATCGCTGAGGAACATATGCCGAAGCTCCAAAAGCTCATTTTTTGCTCCTACAAAATTTGTAGCGTTGTCTGACCAGATGATTCGAGGTTTGGGACGTAGACTTATAAAACGCCTTAATGCTGCCAGAAAGGATTCTGTAGATAGATCCCGAACGACTTCCAAATGAGTTGCTTTGGTGCTAAAGCATACGAAGACAGCGATGTAACATTTGATAGGAGGCCTGCTTCTGACTTCCGACTTGTGATAAAAGGGTCCGCAAAAATCAACGCCCGTTGTGTGGAATGCTGGATTAGTCCTTACGCGATCCGCAGGCAAGTTTCCCATGATATGTTCCCTCAGCACTGGCTTCAAACGAAAGCATCTAACACATTTGCGAATGATTCCCGCAACATATTTGCGTCCGCCAATAGGCCAGAATTTTTGCCGAAGCAGTCCGAGCAATCCTTGAGCTCCTGCGTGGAGAAACCTTTCGTGAAAGAAGATAATAATAGAGACAGTGACAGGATGTCCCTTAGGAAGCAGGATCGGGTGCTTCGCGTCGTAGTCCAATTCGGCATTTTGGAGGCGGCCTCCAACACGCAGCAATCCAAAGCTATCCAGAAATGGATTCAGTGAGGCCATCGTGCTTTTTGGGGGTAGGGCCTGTTTGCTGGCGAGGGCCCTTATCTCTTCCGAAAATTGTTGCTGCTGTATTGCCCTTATGAGCAAATGCGTACCATTTTTGATGTCGATTACGGTAAGTTGACCCTTCGACCGCGCTATGCCTTTGTCCTTGAGAATGTAGAATCGATATATGTAAGCAAAGACGCGCTGCATGGATCCGAATGAGTTTTGAAATTTGCAATCGTACGATACATCCCTTTCGTTTGAAACAACCAATGCTGCATGACGACGTTCTGGTACATCGGTCGGCAATTGCAAGCCTGCAGGCCACTCTGAGCTCTCAAGACGCAAGAATGGTGGTCCAGAGATCCAAAGGCTGCTATCCATTAGTTCAGCGGGCGTGGCTCCACGTGATATGATGTCGGCAGGATTCAACTTTGTGGGCACGTGATGCCAAGTCATTCCAGCGGTGAGCTCCTGAATCCGCTGAACTCGATTAGAAACAAATATATTAAAATTCAATGGTGATTCTCGAATCCAGGCAAGGGCTATGGACGAATCCGACCAGCAATGTATTTGGCATGGAGCTGATAATCCCTTAACTATGGTGGACACTAGTTCGGCTAATACGAGGGCAGCGGACAGCTCAAGCTTGGGGATAGTCATACTTTTCAAGGGCGCGACTCTGGATTTAGAGCATAAGAGATGACTTTGCACAATGCCAAGAGCTTCCGAACGCATGTATACACAGGCGCCATATGCTGCTTGGCTCGCATCACAAAACGCGTGCATTTCTAATCTGGCTTGCTGCCGAAGCACGTAACGTGGAAACTTAAAGTTTTTAACCATCGACAACTGCGAAGTCAGCTCAATCCAAGTCGTATGTAGATCCTGGGGCAGGCTTTCGTCCCAATTCAATTTTAGGCTTTCGTTCCATAGCGACTGCATAAATATTTTAGCTTTTGTGATGATGGGAGAGATGAGCCCTAGAGGATCGTAGAACCTAGCTAGTGTAGACAGGACCGAACGCTTCGATATTGGGCCTGCAGCGGTTCCGACGTGAGCGAAGCTAAACAGAAGATTGTCCGTGGTGGGATCCCAAACTAGACCAAGCGCCTTGGTTACTTCAGTCCCGTCATGAAAGGTAAGGAACTTTTCGCGATCCGCCTCCGATACGCCTTCCAAAGCAGCGGGTTCATTGGAACACCATTTACGTATGGGAAAACATCCTTTCGAAAGTAGCTCCTTTACCTGCTGACGAATTTTGATGACAGAATCAATGCTGTCCCCTCCAGATATGAGATCATCGACATAGAAATCTCTTCGAACAACATCAGCGCCAAGCGGAAAACGCAACTCTTCATCATTTGCCAATTGATGCATAGCACGAATTGCTAAGAAAGCGGCAGGTTTGGTTCCGTAAGTAACAGTCTCCAACTTGAACACCTGAATCTCCTCCTTCGGGTCATTGCGCCATAGGATGCACTGCACGTGCGTATCGGGATGGGAAACGCGTACACAGCGGTACATTTTGCAGATATCGCCACACAAGGCGACTTTAAAAAAGCGGAAACGAAGCAGAGTTATCAGAATTTTAGGTTGGATGGTGGGTCCAGCCATAAGCGCATCATTCAGTGATACTCCAGACGCTGTTTTGGCAGATCCATCGAACACTACGCGTAATTTGGTGGTTGTACTATCCTGCTTGTGGACGCAATGGTGAGGCAAGAAGTACTGCCGGAGGTCTGACTGCCGCGAAGCTGGCGACATGTGTCCTAAATCACGATACTCCTGAAGAAACTCCATATATTTTGCCTTAAGCTGTGCACTTTTTGCTAGCTTCCTCTCCAAATTGAGAAATCTACGTAGCGCCTGCTGATACGATTCTCCTAATTCCTCTAGACTGAATTTGGTTGGCAAACGCACGGAGTAAGCTCCGGACTCTAGGCGAATGCAGTTTGTGACGAAATGCTGTTCGCAATGAACATCTTCCTCCGAAATTGATGAGGGCGAATAATCTCCATCGACTTCCCAAAACCGCCTTACAATATCGCACAAATTAGTCTCGCAAGCGGAGATGACAGGGGGATCTTCAACGGCTGCTAGCGCCGCACGGGCTTTCTCAGAGTTTTTAATACTTCCTGACACTATCCAGCCAAGTTTCGTCTTCTGCAATGTTGGCAATTGGTCTGACAGTCGAATCTGTCCAACGCACATTAATTCGAAAAACAAACCAGCACCTATCAACAGATCGACACGCTGGGGCTTGGCGAAATTAGGATCAGCTAGTTTTAGGTTATTTGGCATTGGCCAATCCTTTGCGTCTAGGCCGAAGTTAGGCTGCATTCCTGTGATTGAGGCAGTGATAATTGCAGAGAGGAAACCGCGATAGCTTTCGTCTTGAGATTGCAGGACGATGTCCACAGCCTTGCTGGATGGTAGAATTGACTCTCCAATACCGGCGATTTTAACGTGAGACGGGTGAGGATCTAACTGCAGCTGATTGGCGAGTCTCGATGTTATAAAGTTAACCTGAGAAGCGGAATCTAAAATGGCACGACATGGAATAAGCGATCCAAAACGGCCCCTGACATATACGATTGCAGTACCTAGCAGCACGTTTTGGCTAGGCAGAGATTTTTGACTCGAGGGGGAGGGCTAATATATTTGCTTGCTACTAGGGCACTTGCAGGATCATGCTGGGTCGATTCCGTGCTCGGCGACGGCAACTCAGCGTCAGCGCCCGACTGCATGTGGAGCAGTGTGTGATGCTTGGCTTGGCAATTTCTACATGCCCCTGACTTGCAGCGTTGCAATGAATGGCCTTTGTTGAGGCAGTTTAGACATAAATGGCGCTTCTTCACCTCCTTGTATCGAGAAAAAACAGGGAGATCTATAAATGCCTGGCATCGGGATATGTAGTGCTCGGAGGATTTGCAATACTTGCATGTTGAGCTATTATGATCGTTAATGGAGGTGATTAGGGTGCTAGGTTTACTTTCTCCCACCTGCTGGCTAGGAATTGTTACCATAGCCGATCCCAAATTTTCCAGCATCCGACATCTTGCTTCCAAGAATGAGGCCATGCTTGACCACCGAGGCAATCCTGACGTCGGCAAGTTCTCTTCCCATTTCTCCTTGGTCTTGTGGTCCAATTTCGTGCCTATGATGAAGATCAGCAACCCATCGGAAATCTCCTGCGGGGTCGCCAAGGTCTGAAGTGCACGCAAGTGCGAATTGATTTTATCGCTGAGCGCGCGCAAGCCGATAGCCGAGCCCTTCTCCACCCCTTGCAGCCCGAAAATAGCCTTGACGTGTGCCTGAAAATGTAACAGTTTATTATCGAATCGCAACATTAGTAAATTCAACGCCTTGTCGTAATTCTCCTCAGAAAGTTCCAAGGAACGAATCGTATCCAGCGCAGCACCATCTAGACATCCACGAAGATATTGGAATTTTTCGATGATTGGTATACGATGGTCTTTGTGCACCATTGTCGAGAACATCGAGTGGAATTCTGGCCAATCCATGTAGTTCCCCCCGAATCGCGGAAGCTGCAACTCGGGCATTCGAGAACGGCCTATACTATTATAGGCGAACAACGACGAGTTCCCCTCGAGAGTATGCCGAGCCGTTGAATTGGCAACATTTACCGTGCGAGCCGCCATCAACTCCCGCGACAGCCTGGACCTAACCTTGACATAAACATTCGAAAAGTCCAGCCGGGCATCATGGGCTAACTGCAGGAAATCCAGCCTTTCAAGGCTCGTTTGAGCGGCATCGAAATCCGCATTCATTCGCTCGATTTGCTCTAAGCGAGCTTGAAGTTCTGCCTCATCTAACTCGGCAAGCTCTTCCTTGGTAAGAAAGCGATCCATGGCCTTTAGTTGGCGCGCGATGGACTCGGCCTTGTGCTTGTAGAAATCTACATCACTCGGCATTGCTGCGTTCGCGACATTGGTAGGCTCAGGTGCTGCCAT
Source organism: Drosophila miranda (assembly GCF_003369915.1). Lineage (NCBI taxonomy): Eukaryota > Metazoa > Arthropoda > Insecta > Diptera > Drosophilidae > Drosophila > Drosophila miranda. The sequence continues at coordinate 31,832,786 of NW_022881614.1, forward strand.
GTTGAGGTTTTAAAAGAGTCACTCAGCACGACCGAAAAAGACACCCTGTATACGTATAAACGTGGGAACCGAAAGCAAACGGATTACAGCTAATGCCTTTAGCTGTGCGGCTGTGCGAGCTGTCCGATTCCGCTTTGTACTCCGCTTGTGTGTATTAGTGAGTTCGCTGCACTGCCTACCGCACTGCACTGACCGAATTGTCGCGACAGAGAAATTAATAGCCAGCAATGCGTGTATGTAGGTGTATGTAAGTGTGTTTTAGCACCGAATTGTGCTTAACCGCCGAAAATTTGCTAGGGCTAACGAATGTCGATCGCGAATGATTATTAATTGACACTGCAACTCTTCGATCACGTCGGGGTCACCAAATTTTATGTGGAGATAATGTTTTTTATCCCCAATCGGCCGACTAATTATTTCGAATTAAATAAAACTCGGCGCAGAAATAAAATTACGATATGTTCTTTAATGCGTGACATCCAAATTGCAAGTGTGGCTTGCCTGCCCTTTACATTGCCGCTCCGATCGCTAAGCGCAGCTTCGCTCGGCCGACGTCGGTAGGCAGACGCAAAGCGGAGATAGCGAAGAGCGAGCTGGCAGAGAGCGTTTAGCAGGGCAAGCAAGCGCAGAGCTTTAACAAACAAATGAGTGACATAGACATAAGTAACAAACAAAATAAGCGGCTGAGGGCCAAGAATTAGGTGCTATTTGGCAAGCAGCTAATCGGCTGGGTTCTGCTCCGAACATATACTTTATGGGGTCGGAAACGATTCCTTCTGGACGTTACACACATCCACTTTTACCACAAATCTAATATACCCCAATACTCATTTTGAGTATCGGGTATAACGAGGGGCACCGTTGTGAGTTGCAGCGGACAGCGCAACTCTACAGTTATACCCGATACTAAGTCAGTATGGCTCTCCTCCGGCAGACGCCGCTATTATTGAACAAGACAGAAAATCAGTCTGAGCGTGACGTCGGGCGCTGCGTAGCCACTGCAAATTGATTTGTTCCTATTGGCTATAAAAATGATCTGATCTGATCCAGATTCAGCAATATGATAGATATGATCATTATCTATGGTTCTGCGTTTTTAGTTTTCTCGAATGTGCAATATTGTTGATGCAACAGATTTTCGTCCTTTGTGGGGGCGGAAGGGGGTGTGGTGAAATTTTGAGATACACGTTTTATAGTAAGATCTAACAGGAGTGCGGATACCAAATTTGGTTACTCTAGCCTTAATAGTCTCTGAGATTTGTGAATATCCCCAGATTTTCATCCTTTGCGGGGGCGGAAGGGGGTGTGGCGAAATTTTGAAACAAACTCGTCTCGGTCCGATATATTAGGAGTGTGGATACCAAATTTGGTTGCTCTAGCTTTTGTAGTCTCTGAGATCTAGGCGCTAATGGTTTACTCTAAGCAAAGCCGCCTATGCTACGTGTGTGTTAGAGAGAGATACAGGGCGAGAAAAAATGAAATTGTTTTCTTGATGCTGGCTATAATAATAATACGATCCAATTCAGATTCCGCAGTCTTAAAGATATGGTCATTCTCTACGATTCTGCGTTTTTGGTTTTCTCATATCTTTAAAATTGTGGATGCCACAGATTTTCGTCCTTTGTGGGGGCGGAAGTGGGCGGGTCGACGTTTTGAAATATTTTTGTAGCAGTGACATATCAAAGAAATTGATTTTTTTTTTTTTTTTTTCATGTGGAAAATTTGTATTTTATTGTAAACAAGTTTACTGCTACCTTTCGTGGCAACTTAATCTAGTTTTACATTTAAGGGGAAAAACAATTGATCACAGGAGATACATACTTAAACTTAATGTTACATATATGGAGTAGGTACATACATTATTTAGAATATTTACAAAAAGTTAATGAGATGTTATAGGAGGGATCTAGTAGGGAGATCCAGTGGATGACTCCTTTTGAGTCTTCTTTTCCTTGGCGGGTTAATTAGACGTCTGGCTAGCGCATTAGGGTGACCACCAAGTCGTTGCAAGTACCTTGCTGCATGTAATTGTATAACATCGCCCACTTTGGGAACCTTTAGGTCCCTCTCGATGTCGCTGTTTCGTATGTACCATGGAGCATTGCATATTCGTCGTAGAATTTTTGACTGAGCAACTCTAATTTTATTTAAGTTGGTTTTTGACGCGATGCCGTAAACTTGAAGTGCGTATTTCCATATGGGGCTGAGGATGGACTTGTATATCGTGACTTTGCTGTACAGCGATAGCTTATTTCTTGGTGCAAGTAGCCACGCCATCTTTCCCGCTTTCGCCATCACAGACTGTCGCACCATGGTAGTATGGGTTTTGAAATTTAGTGACCTGTCGAGTACAACACCCAGGTATTTGTACGAGCTCTTGTGCGTAAGTGTGGAGCCCAGCATATTAATGCCTCCGCAAGAAAGTGTTCTCGTAGCAAAAGTAACATTAGCACATTTGCTGCTGTTGATGCCTATGTTCCATTTCTGAGCCCAGACCTCAAAGCTGCTCACATATTGTTGCAGAGCTTCCGTAGCTAGATTTATGCTTGGACTTCTGGTCAGCACTGCAGTGTCATCCGCGTAGGTTGCTATCAACACATCGTCCTCGTCCAACCCAGTTATTACCCTTGAGGAAGGCATATCGGCTGTATATAGGGTATATAACGTTGGTCCAAGAACGCTGCCTTGTGGGACGCCTGCACAGATTGGGCGCTTCGATGATTTTGCTCCATTTACAACAATTCTAAAACTTCTGTCCATTAGAAAGCTACTCACCAGCTGGAATAGCTGCGGCGGCAATATGTTTCTCAGCTTAAAGAGGAGGCCATCATGCCACACCCTGTCAAACGCTTGTTGAATGTCCATAAACACAGCTACCGAATACATTTTTTGCTCCATTGCATCAAGCGCGAAGTTGACCACTCGATGAAGTTGTTCTGGCGTGCCGTGACCTTGTCTAAATCCAAACTGCCACTTTGGAATTCTTTTCTTTACAGGTTCAAGCTGCATGATGCGGTTCAGTATCATTCTTTCCGCCATCTTTCCTAGCGCTGAGAGCAGGCTAATTGGTCTGTAGCCATCGACTTCTGTGTGTTGTTTTTCTGGCTTAGGTACCATGGAGATTAGCGCCATCTTCCAGCAGGTAGGAAAGTGTCCTATCCTAAGAATGCTGTTGAGGAGCAGCACTATAAATAGCAGCGCTTTTTTAGGCAGAAGTTTTAAAGTCCTGTTGTCCAGCAGGTCCTCACCAGGGGATTTTTTGGCCTTCAGCTTCTTAATTTGCTGCACCACCTCTTGAAATGTGACTGGGCTTGCTGGCAAGGACATTTGAAATGGCATTTCCAATTGTAGCTCGACGGCCCTTCGTGTAACAGCAGACGTAAGATTAAATGGCTTAAATCTTTGCTCTAAACTGTCTGCGAAGATATCAGCCTTTTGCTGACTGGAGTAGCACCAACCGCCTGCTGGATTTTTAATTGGCGATTTAGGCATGACTACTCTTTTAAATCGGCTTGTAAGCTTCCAGAGAGTATAGTTGAAAGATGCATCGGGGCCAGCTTTTTCTAAAATGTTATCAATGCTCGTCTGCTTGACTTTTGCAAGTACCTTTTGCAAACGGTTTGATAGTCTCAAGTAGATTTGATGAACTCGAGTATCACCCGTTCTCGCATACTCTCTTCTTACTCTTCTTTTCAGGCGCAGGAGAGTTACGGCACTTGGGGGAAGAGTATCTTGTCGTCGTTGGCTTGGTGAACATTGGTTTACAGGCGCAGCAGAAGATGCAGCCAATATTACGTTTCTCATAAATATCGAGATTGCATCTTCTATATCATCGGGACTTTTTATTTCCGTGTTGAGGTTGATTCTACTATCTAGTTCGGCTTGAAATACTTCAACGCAAGAGCCTCGAGGGAGAATTTGTTGCTTCATAGTTTTGATTTGAGGAGAATGATGCACTGATGCTACAATTGGCAGGTGATCCGAGGAGAGTTCATATTTAGTTTCGACTGACAGCTTGTTTTGCGCAATCCCGTTGACAATGAAAAAGTCGAGAGCAGAAGGTGTAAGGCGAGTGTTGTATGAGAAGAAAGTTGCCTCGCCAGTGGCAAGGATTTCGCATGTGCTACTGACGATGGCCTCTTGCAATCGCTTCCCTCGACAGCATGATCTGACGTTACCCCACCATGGGTGCTTTGCGTTAAAGTCACCGCCTGCGATGAATCTGTTCCCCAGGCTAAGAAAAAGTTTCTCAAAATCAGTTGTACTCCAAGGTTGGTTGGGTGGCAGGTATATTGAGGAGATCTTGATGCATCCAACATTAGTCGGCACACTCACGCTGGCAACTTGTATGTTTATCCTGGACATAGATTCGTTCTGAGTATGGGCAATGGACGATCGTATGAACAGAGCAGAGCCACTTTTCGATGTTCCGCTGGGATGATCAGCGTAATATTGATCGTATCCTGGTACGAATGCTCTCCGACCAGGGCGCATATGTGTCTCTGTTATCAACATTACATCGATTTTATTAGCATTAAGGAAAAGTCTAAGTTCTTCAATGTTCTTGACTAGCCCTCGTGCATTCCATAATCCGATTTTTAATTGAAGCTTGTTCATTTTGAAATAAGCTTCTGTACCAGGTCGCGGAAGGCTTTGTTTGCCTCCATCGTATCCTGTATTAGTTTGAACATTTGATCCATTCTACTATTAAGGTCGTTTATAGCTTTTTCAAATATTTTGAATTTGCTACTAAAAGGTTGATCTTCAGCACCATTAAACAACCGGGAGCTGTCATGTAATGTGTTCACGTTAATATTTTTCTCTGCACGCGGTCTTGTTATGTCTGCATAGGAGAACCCACTCCTCACATTGGCATTTGAGATGACTTGCGATCCGACTGGGTGATTTTTATTTTTGCTACTGGCGGCATTCCATCTTCTGGTAGTCTGGCTGTCGGCTTAAGCTTCTTGCTGAGTTCAATTCGGACTGAACAACTTTTATAGCTAGATAGGTGATCTTCGCCGCAGTTTGCACAAATGGATTTGTTACTAAGACTTAGTTCGCACGATTTTGATCCAGTATAGTGGTCGCCAGAGCATTTTCCACAGACTGGCTTTTTAAGGCAGTAGTTTCGCGTATGTCCAAAATCTTGGCATCTAAAGCACTGCACCAAAAGAAATTGATATGCACTGCAAATTGATTTGTTCCTATTGGCTATAAAAATGATCTGATCTGATCCAGATTCAGCAATATGATAGATATGATCATTATCTATGGTTCTGCGTTTTTAGTTTTCTCGAATGTGCAATATTGTGGATGCAACAGATTTTCGTCCTTTGTGGGAGCGGAAGGGGGTGTGGTGAAATTTTGAGATACACGTTTTATAGTAAGATCTAACAGGAGTGCGGATACCAAATTTGGTTACTCTAGCCTTAATAGTCTCTGAGATTTGTGAATATCCCCAGATTTTCATCCTTTGCGGGGGCGGAGGGGGGTGTGGCGAAATTTTGAAACAAACTCGTCTCGGTCCGATATATTAGGAGTGTGGATACCAAATTTGGTTGCTCTAGCTTTTGTAGTCTCTGAGATCTAGGCGCTAATGGTTTACTCTAAGCAAAGCCGCCTATGCTACGTGTGTATTAGAGAGAGATACAGGGCGAGAAAAAATGAAATTGTTTTCTTGATGCTGGCTATAATAATAATACGATCCAATTCAGGTTCCGCAGTCTAAAAGATATGGTCATTCTCTACGATTCTGCGTTTTTGGTTTTCTCATATCTTTAAAATTGTGGATGCTACAGATTTTCGTCTTTTGTGGGGGCGGAAGTGGGCGGGGCGAAGTTTTGAAATATTTTTGTAGCAGTGACATATCACAGAAGTCTGGGTCCAAAACATCGTTGCTCTAGCTCTTATAGTCTTTGAACTCTAGGCGCTGAAGTGGACGGACAGACGGACGGACGGACAGACGGACAGACAGACATGGCTCAATCGACTCGGCTGTTGATGCTGATCAAGAATATATATACTTTATGGGGTCGGAAACGATTCTTTCTAGACGTTACACACATCCACTTTTACCACAAATCTAATATACCCCAATACTCATTTTGAGTATCGGGTATAACGAGGGGGAACGTTGTGAGTTGCAGCGGACAGCGCAACTCTACAGGTATACCCGATACTAAGTCAGTATGGCTCTCCTCCGGCAGACGCCGCTAATATTGAAGGAGAAAGAAAATCAGTCTGAGCGTGACGTCGGGCGCTGCGTAGCCACTGCAAATTGATTTGTTCCTATTGGCTGTAAAAATGGTCTGATCTGATCCAGATTCAGCAATATGATAGATATGATCATTATCTATGGTTCTGCGTTTTTAGTTTTCTCGAATGTGCAATATTGTGGATGCAACAGATTTTCGTCCTTTGTGGGGGCGGAAGGGGGTGTGGTGAAATTTTGAGATACACGTTTTATAGTAAGATCTAGCAGGAGTGCGGATACCAAATTTGGTTACTCTAGCCTTAATAGTCTCTGAGATTTGTGAATATCCCCAGATTTTCATCCTTTGCGGGGGCGAAAGGGGGTGTGGCGAAATTTTGAAACAAACTCGTCTCGGTCCGATATATTAGGAGTGTGGATACCAAATTTGGTTGCTCTAGCTTTTGTAGTCTCTGAGATCTAGGCGCTAATGGTTTACTCTAAACAAAGCCGCCTATGCTACGTGTGTGTTAGAGAGAGATACAGGGCGAGAAAAAATGAAATTGTTTTCTTGATGCTGGCTATAATAATAATACGATCCAATTCAGATTCCGCAGTCTTAAAGATATGGTCATTCTCTACAATGCTGCGTTTTTGGTTTTCTCATATCTTTAAAATTGTGGATGCCACAGATTTTCGTCTTTTGTGGGGGCGGAAGTGGGCGGGGCGAAGTTTTGAAATATTTTTGTAGCAGTGACATATCACAGAAGTCTGGGTCCAAAACATCGTTGCTCTAGCTCTTATAGTCTTTGAGCACTAGGCGCTGAAGGGGACGGACAGACGGACGGACGGACGGACGGACGGACGGACTTACAGACAGACAGGGCTCTATCGATTTGGCTATTGATGCTGATCAAGAATATATATACTTTATGGGGTCGGAAACGATTCCTTCTGGACGTTACACACATCCACTTTTACCACAAATCTAATATACCCCAGGCCGTCAGCCATCGGGTGCTACAGGGGGACAAACGGATGACGGGTCGGCTCGCACAACTGTGAAGCCGGAACTGAGGCGCAGCCGCTCCGGTTAGTAATACCCGGTGCGGTCTGCGTCTCACACCCCCCCCTAGGACACAGAGGGTTGCGAGCGAACCGTCACCCGCCGTAACTGTGCACACCGGTGGAAGTGCGACTATACTCTCCCCGTGAGGGCGGCTGGAAACAGGTCCTAGCACGGTCATGTCTCTGCTATGATGCTGGCGAATGGTAGTCGGGCGGAGAGAAGAAAACTCTCAGTGAAATTACCCCAATCCAAGGTGACACTGTTATATGCCGAGGGATGCATGGCCGGGGGGGTGCCCGGTCGCTAATATGCGGACTCTGGATACCTGCCGACCTCCAGTTTAAATCAGGCTTCCCGGGGCAAGCGGGCTATGCCTCGGGTGACCATCCCCTTCCCGCCTACTCGTGGGAACTACTATGCCAAATAATAAACAAATAAAAACCAACAAAGCCGCAAAGGAGCTCGGTACTCCTCTTAAAGTACCGGAGGGACAAGCCAATCCCTCTGCACCAGCGCCTGGGAAACCGGGTCCAAAGAAGACGGGGAAGGAGACTGAGTCGGTCCACCGTCTTCAGGCAGCAGCCGCAGTGAGGGGGGGCCCGAAAAGCCAATCGGGTCCTTCCAAGCCGGGTGGCTCCAAGGGCGAAGCGGATACCGGGGTGGCTGCCAAGCAGAGCGTAATCGCGGCTGGTGAGCGCACCGGGACCGAAGAACCCATGGGAGCCCCGGCGGGCAGCGTCTCTGCACCACGGGGTGGAAAGCCGTCGTACCAGGACAGGAGACGAGCGGCTTTCATCCTGTCCAACGAAGACCCGAACTTCAAGGCGTCAGCCGAAGGAAAGGAGCAGAGGCTGTGGGCCTGCTCAATCCTTCCACTGTTCCAGCCAGCCAAAGCCGGAAAGGGCGCAGCCAAGGCCGCCAACAAGCGGCAACGCTCAGCGGAGGACCCCGCAAATCAGCCAGGCCAAGCCCAGCAAGCCAAGCGGGTGAAGACCCACCTCACGAACCGGTCGTTCGCTGAGGTGGCGAGGGGCAGGACCCTGATCGGTGTCCTGGACAGGGGCGCCGAGGACGGCCATGTCCCTCGCGATAAGTGGCACCTGGTGGAGAACGAGCTCCAGGACCGGTTCCTGCTGGAACTGGAGGAGAACGGCGGACCACCGCCAAAGTGTGAGGACGCAGGGTGGCATCAAGGCAAGGTGAAAGCCATCGCCTGCCAAGACGCTCGCTCTGCGGCCCTCTACATGAAGGCGGTGGCGGCCCTAAAAGAGGTCTATCCAGGGGCGAAACTGGAGGCCGTGAAGTGGGAAGATGTCCCTAGTCGCCCGAGAGCCAGAGCGTGGGTCTCGGCTAAGCCTGCAGAGCCTGAGAAGATCCTCAGGTTACTGCAGGTCTGCAACCCCCACCTTCCTACAGCCGATTGGAAGGTGGCAAAGGTGGAGGATATCCAAGGGCAGAGGCGCCAGGTGATCCTCGTCCTAAATGAGGAACCCATTGATCTCCTCGCAAAGTCGGACGGTGTAGTGGATTATGGCTACAAGAAGGTCACCATATCCACTTACAAGTCCGATCGCAAGGGCAGGCAAGTGGAGGTCGAGCCAGACCCGGAGCTGCCGGAGATCCCGAAAGAGAGGGCCTCGTGCGAGGAAGACAACCCGGCGTCGGATGCGGCGTCCATGATGTCGGACGATATCTTGGACGACTACGCGTTCGACGAGAGCGACCTAGCCAGAGGTCTCAGCCACATCGTTGTCGGGGAGGAGCCGGAGTCCCCTGACAGCGATCTAGAAGTAACAATGGTGGAGGCGAGCCTCAGGAATGTCGTTGACGCTCCTGCAGATAAACCTCCACCATTGTAAGGCAGCATGCGCTGCTCTACTGCTCCACCTGGCCAAGGATGGAGCCGACATAGTCCTCATTCAGGAGCCCTGGATCCTCGGAAACAGGGTCTCCGGTCTGAGGACTTCTGACTACAAGCTATATGTAGCTGAAACCGCAGGTAAAATTCGTACCTGCATTCTTGCAAAAAGAGAGTTGCACCTATTTTTGCTCCCAAATTTCAGCAATGAAGACCACACCGCAGTGAGCCTCGAAGGCCAGGAGCGCTCACTGAGGATCTGCTCCGCATACATGGGGCATGAACAACCAGACCCCCCTCCACACGCGCCTCTCCGGGCTCTAATCGCAGACTGCTCGGCCAAGGACATCGGCCTAATTGTGGGGTGCGATGCCAATGCACATCACTGTCAGTGGGGAAGCACTGACACAAACGAAAGGGGTGAGTACCTTTTCAGTTACTTACTGACCACTCAGATGGTCTTACTAAACCGGGGTAGTGATCCCACCTTTATCATTAAAAACCGCAAGGAGGTCCTGGACCTCACGCTTGCCTCTCATGAGATACAGCGTAACATTGTATCCTGGAGGGTCCTGGAAGAGCACTCCTTCTCGGACCACAGGTACGTGGAAACTGTCTTCTCCTTCTCAGTACCGAAGCCAGTCCGATTCCGAAACATCAGGCGGACAAACTGGACTCGGTACTCTGATTACCTCTGTCGTGTTCTCCCTGAGCCCCCATCTGAGGAGGAGTTCTCCACGGAGGCCACGACTCGTCTTCTTAAGATCTTTACCGACGCCTGCAATAAGGCGCTCGACAAAGCATGCCCCTCTGGCAAGAACAGAGGCCGGAAGAAACCTGAATGGTGGAATCCGAAACTGGGTGAACTCCGGAAATCCTCCCGGAGACTCTTCAATAAAGCTAAGGCTGAAAACGTTGAGCAAAACTGGGCCGAATACAAGGCCAGTCTGTCAACCTACAACAAAGAACTTAGAAAAGCCAAACGCGCCTCCTGGCGTAAGTTCTGCAGCGAAATCGAGAGTAACTCAGAAGCCTCACGCTTGCGCAGAGTTCTCTCGAAGACAACACCCACCCTGGGCTACTTGAAGAACACCGACCAGTCGTGGACTACGTCCAGCGAGGAGTCGCTAAATCTTCTCCTAAATACCCACTTCCCTGGCTGCGATGAAAACAGACCCAACTACCTCGCGCCTCCTTCTGTCGCCTCAAATGCCATCTTGGGACTGCTAAGCCAGGAAAACATTTCCTGGGCGATCAGAAGCTTTAAACCCTACAAGTCCGCGGGCCAGACGGCATTTTCCCTGCCCAACTGATTCACGCGGGACATAAAGCCATTAACTGGCTCAAAATAATTTACGAGGGAATCTTCTCCCACGGGTGCATTCCTGACACCTGGCTTCAGACCAAAGTCGTATTCATACCCAAGGCAGGCAAGCCCTCGCACACTGCCCCAAAAGATTTCAGACCCATAAGTCTATCGTCTTTTCTTCTAAAGGCGATGGAGCGGCTCCTGGGGCTGCATCTAACGGCGTGCATTCCGTCCAGTCTGATCTCAGACTCCCAGCATGCCTATCGGAAGGGAAGATCCACCGAAACGGCCCTACACTCGATCACATCGATCATCGAAGCATCCCTTAATTTTAAGGAGTACACCCTAGTAGCCTTCCTCGACATAGAAGGCGCCTTTAACAACATCCTTCCGACCGCCATCACGGGCGCACTGACGGATCTGGGCGTTGACTCCAGGACGGTGAGCCTGATCGATCAGATGCTACAATGCAGGACGGTTGAGGCATCACTGGGGACGTCAACGTGTACCAGATTTGTCAGCAGAGGCACACCGCAGGGCGGAGTCCTCTCGCCCCTCCTATGGAACGTGGCAGTGAACACACTGCTGCGGGAGATAGAGGGGGTGGCTGCCGTGTGGTGGCGTACGCGGACGATGTTGCCATAGCATTCTCCGGAAAATTTCCGCAGACATTGTGTGAGTGCATGACAAGTACTCTCACGAAAATGTCGAAATGGGCAGACAAATGCGGGTTAGGCGTCAACCCGTCTAAAACGGAACTGGTGCTTTTCACTAGGAAGTACAAAGTTCCGGTACTGATTCCCCCAAGACTATGTGGGGAAACGCTAGTCTTCAGCAACAACGCCAAGTATATTGGCCTAATCCTCGATAGAAAGCTCGATTGGAAATTGAGCATAGAGGATAGAGTAAAGAAGGCCACAGTGGCCCTCTATACCTGCAGGAAAGCCATCGGACTAAAATGGGGAATGACCCCCTATATAGTTCGGTGGCTCTACACCGCCATCATACGACCAATCATGCTCTATGGAGTGGTGGTATGGTGGCCAGCCTTGGACAGAAGGACATGCCTCAATAAACTCAGCAGAGTTCAACGCATGGCAGAGCTATGCATAACTGGCGGGCTACGCACTACTCCAGGGGAAGCCCTGGATACTGTGCTGGACCTCCTCCCTGTGGATCTCATGGGAAAGAAGGTGGCAACACTTTCCGCCCTCAGAATGAGAGAAGCCAGACTGTGGAAAGCATCCGCGGTTGGGCACTCGGGAATCCTGATGAGACTCCCGCAATTACCAGAGAGGACAGATTACTGTATCCCCAGTGATCACCTCTCGACGCCCTTCCAGGTATCAATCCCATCTAGGGAGGACTGGGAGATGGGCGAACCAGGACCTGCAAATGCGGTCCACTTCTACACTGATGGCTCAAAGCTAGACGGCCGCGTGGGAGGCGGAGTCTACTGCAGCGAGCTGAACATCAGTCATTGCTTCAGGCTCCCGGATCACTGTAGTGTGTTCCAAGCGGAGGTTGAAGCCATCAAGGAGGCCATTTCGATTGTCTCCAAATTACTTCTAGATACGCACTTAGTGTGCGTCTTCTCGGACAGCCAAGCAGCTATCAAAGCTCTAGGCTCAATATCGTCGAACTCAGCGACTGTAAATGACTGCCGCAGGTCTCTGCACGAGATCGCAGAGCAGTTAGATCTCTTCCTTATATGGGTCCCCGGCCACAGGGACATCGAGGGGAATGACGCCGCCGACGAGCTAGCCAGGCAGGGTACTACGATTCCTCTCCTACCGGAGAGGGAGCAAGTAGCGATGCCCTTGGCTACCTGCAGGCTCCTAACGCACGAATTGTTCGAGCAAAATGCCAATAGGAGATGGCAGCAAACCGTTTCCTGTAAAGTCTCAAGATTGATATGGCCATATCGATCGAAGAAGCGCTCAGCAGAGCTGTATAAACTCAGCAGAGCACAGTGCTCTGCAGTTACTAGAGCCATTACGGGACACTGGCAGATCGGCACTCACGCGTCTAGACTGTCAATCCCTCATAACGACTTCTGCAGGAGTTGTCGCGACGAGGAGGAGGAGGAATCGGTCCCCCACTTCTTCTGCCACTGCCCAGCCCTTGGAAATCGTCGTCTTCGTATTCTCGGGGCCGCTTTCCTCACGGACATTTCGGACCTGTCCGTAATCAAACCAGGGACCTTGTCCAAATACATCCAAGCCACCGGATGGGACTGCCCTTAACCTGCAGTAGAATGCTCTCACGGTTCGGTCAACGCGAAGGGGCACATGCCCATGCGGCAACACAACGGACCTTTTATAGGTCCAAGTGAGCTTGGGGCGGGAGGCTCTTATCCCCCCCCTCCCGGCTACCGCCATAACCTAACCTAACCTAATATACCCCAATACTCATTTTGAGTATCGGGTATAACGAGGGGGAACGTTGTGAGTTGCAGCGGACAGCGCAACTCTACAGGTATACCCGATACTAAGTCAGTATGGCTCTCCTCCGGCAGACCCCGCTAATATTGAACGAGACGGAAAATCAGTCTGAGCGTGACGTCGGGCGCTGCGTAGCCACTGCAAATTGATTTGTTCCTATTGGCTGTAAAAATGGTCTGATCTGATCCAGATTCAGCAATATGATAGATATGATCATTATCTATGGTTCTGCGTTTTTCGACAAAGCATGCCCCTCTGGCAAGAACAGAGGCCGGAAGAAACCTGAATGGTGGAATCCGAAACTGGGTGAACTCCGGAAAGTCTGATCTCAGACTCCCAGCATGCCTATCGGAAGGGAAGATCCACCGAAACGGCCCTACACTCGATCACATCGATCATCGAAGCATCCCTTAATTTTAAGGCGTACACCCTAGTAGCCTTCCTCGACATAGAAGGCGCCTTTAACAACATCCTTCCGACCGCCATCACGGGCGCACTGACGGATCTGGGCGTTGACTCCAGGACGGTGAGCCTGATCGATCAGATGCTACAATGCAGGACGGTTGAGGCATCACTGGGGACGTCAACGTGTACCAGATTTGTCAGCAGAGGCACACCGCAGGGCGGAGTCCTCTCGCCCCTCCTATGGAACGTGGCAGTGAACACACTGCTGCGGGAGATAGAGGGGGGTGGCTGCCGTGTGGTGGCGTACGCGGACGATGTTGCCATAGCATTCTCCGGAAAATTTCCGCAGACATTGTGTGAGTGCATGACAAGTACTCTCACGAAAATGTCGAAATGGGCAGACAAATGCGGGTTAGGCGTCAACCCGTCTAAAACGGAACTGGTGCTTTTCACTAGGAAGTACAAAGTTCCGGTACTGATTCCCCCAAGACTATGTGGGGAAACGCTAGTCTTCAGCAACAACGCCAAGTATCTTGGCCTAATCCTCGATAGAAAGCTCGATTGGAAATTGAGCATAGAGGATAGAGTAAAGAAGGCCACAGTGGCCCTCTATACCTGCAGGAAAGCCATCGGACTAAAATGGGGAATGACCCCCTATATAGTTCGGTGGCTCTACACCGCCATCATACGACCAATCATGCTCTATGGAGTGGTGGTATGGTGGCCAGCCTTGGACAGAAGGACATGCCTCAATAAACTCAGCAGAGTTCAACGCATGGCAGAGCTATGCATAACTGGCGGGCTACGCACTACTCCAGGGGAAGCCCTGGATACTGTGCTGGACCTCCTCCCTGTGGATCTCATGGGAAAGAAGGTGGCAACACTTTCCGCCCTCAGAATGAGAGAAGCCAGACTGTGGAAAGCATCCGCGGTTGGGCACTCGGGAATCCTGATGAGACTCCCGCAATTACCAGAGAGGACAGATTACTGTATCCCCAGTGATCACCTCTCGACGCCCTTCCAGGTATCAATCCCATCTAGGGAGGACTGGGAGATGGGCGAACCAGGACCTGCAAATGCGGTCCACTTCTACACTGATGGCTCAAAGCTAGACGGCCGCGTGGGAGGCGGAGTCTACTGCAGCGAGCTGAACATCAGTCATTGCTTCAGGCTCCCGGATCACTGTAGTGTGTTCCAAGCGGAGGTTGAAGCCATCAAGGAGGCCATTTCGATTGTCTCCAAATTACTTCTAGATACGCACTTAGTGTGCGTCTTCTCGGACAGCCAAGCAGCTATCAAAGCTCTAGGCTCAATATCGTCGAACTCAGCGACTGTAAATGACTGCCGCAGGTCTCTGCACGAGATCGCAGAGCAGTTAGATCTCTTCCTTATATGGGTCCCCGGCCACAGGGACATCGAGGGGAATGACGCCGCCGACGAGCTAGCCAGGCAGGGTACTACGATTCCTCTCCTACCGGAGAGGGAGCAAGTAGCGATGCCCTTGGCTACCTGCAGGCTCCTAACGCACGAATTGTTCGAGCAAAATGCCAATAGGAGATGGCAGCAAACCGTTTCCTGTAAAGTCTCAAGATTGATATGGCCATATCGATCGAAGAAGCGCTCAGCAGAGCTGTATAAACTCAGCAGAGCACAGTGCTCTGCAGTTACTAGAGCCATTACGGGACACTGGCAGATCGGCACTCACGCGTCTAGACTGTCAATCCCTCATAACGACTTCTGCAGGAGTTGTCGCGACGAGGAGGAGGAGGAATCGGTCCCCCACTTCTTCTGCCACTGCCCAGCCCTTGGAAATCGTCGTCTTCGTATTCTCGGGGCCGCTTTCCTCACGGACATTTCGGACCTGTCCGTAATCAAACAAGGGACCTTGTCCAAATACATCCAAGCCACCGGATGGGACTGCCCTTAACCTGCAGTAGAATGCTCTCACGGTTCGGGCAACGCGAAGGGGCACATGCCCATGCGGCAACACAACGGACCTTTTATAGGTCCAAGTGAGCTTGGGGGCGGGAGGCTCTTATCCCCCCCCTCCCGGCTACCGCCATAACCTAACCTAACCTAATATACCCCAATACTCATTTTGAGTATCGGGTATAACGAGGGGGAACGTTGTGAGTTGCAGCGGACAGCGCAACTCTACAGGTATACCCGATACTAAGTCAGTATGGCTCTCCTCCGGCAGACCCCGCTAATATTGTACGAGACGGAAAATCAGTCTGAGCGTGACGTCGGGCGCTGCGTAGCCACTGCAAATTGATTTGTTCCTATTGGCTGTAAAAATGGTCTGATCTGATCCAGATTCAGCAATATGATAGATATGATCATTATCTATGGTTCTGCGTTTTTAGTTTTCTCGAATGTGCAATATTGTGGATGCAACAGATTTTCGTCCTTTGTGGGGGCGGAAGGGGGTGTGGTGAAATTTTGAGATACACGTTTTATAGTAAGATCTAGCAGGAGTGCGGATACCAAATTTGGTTACTCTAGCCTTAATAGTCTCTGAGATTTGTGAATATCCCCAGATTTTCATCCTTTGCGGGGGCGAAAGGGGGTGTGGCGAAATTTTGAAACAAACTCGTCTCGGTCCGATATATTAGGAGTGTGGATACCAAATTTGGTTGCTCTAGCTTTTGTAGTCTCTGAGATCTAGGCGCTAATGGTTTACTCTAAGCAAAGCCGCCTATGCTACGTGTGTGTTAGAGAGAGATACAGGGCGAGAAAAAATGAAATTGTTTTCTTGATGCTGGCTATAATAATAATACGATCCAATTCAGATTCCGCAGTCTTAAAGATATGGTCATTCTCTACGATGCTGCGTTTTTGGTTTTCTCATATCTTTAAAATTGTGGATGCCACAGATTTTCGTCTTTTGTGGTGGTGGAAATGGGCGGGAAGAAATTTTGAAATATTTTTGTAGCAGTGACATATCACAGAAGTCTGGGTCCAAAACATCGTTGCTCTAGCTCTTATAGTCTTTGAGCACTAGGCGCTGAAGGGGACGGACAGACGGACGGACGGACGGACGGACGGACGGACTTACAGACAGACAGGGCTCTATCGATTTGGCTATTGATGCTGATCAAGAATATATATACTTTATGGGGTCGGAAACGATTCCTTCTGGACGTTACACACATCCACTTTTACCACAAATCTAATATACCCAATACTCATTTTGAGTATCGGGTATAACGAGGGGGAACGTTGTGAGTTGCAGCGGACAGCGCAACTCTACAGTTATACCCGATACTAAGTCAGTATGGCTCTCCTCCGGCAGACGCCGCTATTATTGAACAAGACAGAAAATCAGTCTGAGCGTGACGTCGGGCGCTGCGTAGCCACTGCAAATTGATTTGTTCCTATTGGCTATAAAAATGATCTGATCTGATCCAGATTCAGCAATATGATAGATATGATCATTATCTATGGTTCTGCGTTTTTAGTTTTCTCGAATGTGCAATATTGTGGATGCAACAGATTTTCGTCCTTTGTGGGGGCGGAAGGGGGTGTGGTGAAATTTTGAGATACACGTTTTATAGTAAGGTCTAGCAGGAGTGCGGATACGAAATTTGGTTACTCTAGCCTTAATAGTCTCTGAGATTTGTGAATATCCCCAGATTTTCATCCTTTGCGGGGGCGGAAGGGGGTGTGGCGAAATTTTGAAACAAACTCGTCTCGGTCCGATATATTAGGAGTGTGGATACCAAATTTGGTTGCTCTAGCTTTTGTAGTCTCTGAGATCTAGGCGCTAATGGTTTACTCTAAGCAAAGCCGCCTATGCTACGTGTGTGTTAGAGAGAGATACAGGGCGAGAAAAAATGAAATTGTTTTCTTGATTCTGGCTATAATAATAATACGATCCAATTCAGATTCCGCAGTCTTAAAGATATGGTCATTCTCTACGATTCTGCGTTTTTGGTTTTCTCATATCTTTAAAATTGTGGATGCCACAGATTTTCGTCTTTTGTGGGGGCGGAAGTGGGCGGGGCGAAGTTTTGAAATATTTTTGTCGTTGCTCTAGCTCTTATAGTCTCTGAGCTCTAGGCGCTGAAGTGGACGGACAGACGGACGGACGGACAGACGGACAGACAGACATGGCTCAATCGACTCGGCTGTTGATGCTGATCAAGAATATATATACTTTATGGGGTCGGAAACGATTCCTTCTGGACGTTACACACATCCACTTTTACCACAAATCTAATATACCCCAATACTCATTTTGAGTATCGGGTATAAATACAACGAGAGGGAACGTTGTGAGTTGCTGCGGACATCGCAACTCTACGGTTATACCCGATACTAAGTCAGTAGGGCTCTCCTCCGGCAGACGCCGCTAATATTAAACGACACGACAAAGAGTGCGTGCGAGAGAGACAGAAAATCAGTCTGAGCGTGACGTCGGGCGCTGCGTAGCCACTGCAAATTGATTTGTAGCTATTGGCTATAAAAATGATCTGATCTGATCCAGATTCAGCAATCTGATAGATATGGTCATTATCTATGCTTCTGCGTTTTTGTTTTCTCGAATGTGCAATATTGTGGACGCAAAAGATTTTCGTCCTTTGTGGGGGCGGAAGGGGGTGTGGTGAAATTTTGAGATACACGTTTTATAGTAAGATCTAACAGGAGTGCGGATACAAAATTTGGTTACTCTAGCCTTAATAGTCTCTGAGATTTGTGAATATCCCCAGATTTTCATCCTTTGCGGGGGCGGAAGGGGGTGTGGCGAAATTTTGAAACAAACTCGTCTCGGTCCGATATATTAGGAGTGTGGATACCAAATTTGGTTGCTCTAGCTTTTGTAGTCTCTGAGATCTAGGCGCTAATGGTTTACTCTAAGCAAAGCCGCCTATGCTACGTGTGTGTTAGAGAGAGATACAGGGCGAGAAAAAATGAAATTGTTTTCTTGATTCTGGCTATAATAATTATACGATCTGGTTCAGATTTTGCACTCTAGAAGATATAGTCATCTTCTACGATTCTGCGTTTTTAGTTTTCTCGTATCGTCGAAATTGTGGATGCCACAGATTTCGCCCTTTGTGGGGGCGGAAGTGGGCGGGGCAAAGTTTTGAAATATTCTTGTAGCAGTGACATATCACAGAAGTCTGGATCCAAAACATCGTTGCTCTCGCTCTTATAGTCTTTGAGCACTAGGCGCTGAAGGGGACGGACAGACGGATGGACGGACAGACAGACATGGCTCAATCGACTCGGCTATTGATGCTGATCAAGAATATAAATACTTTATGGGGTCGGAAACGATTCCTTCTGGACGTTACACACATCCACTTTTACCACAAATCTAATATACCCCAATACTCATTTTGAGTATCGGGTATAACGAGGGGGAACGTTGTGAGTTGCAGCGGACAGCGCAACTCTACAGTTATACCCGATACTAAGTCAGTATGGCTCTCCTCCGGCAGACGCCGCTATTATTGAACAAGACAGAAAATCAGTCTGAGCGTGACGTCGGGCGCTGCGTAGCCACTGCAAATTGATTTGTTCCTATTGGCTATAAAAATGATCTGATCTGATCCAGATTCAGCAATATGATAGATATGATCATTATCTATGGTTCTGCGTTTTTAGTTTTCTCGAATGTGCAATATTGTGGATGCAACAGATTTTCGTCCTTTGTGGGGGCGGAAGGGGGTGTGGTGAAATTTTGAGATACACGTTTTATAGTAAGGTCTAGCAGGAGTGCGGATACCAAATTTGGTTACTCTAGCCTTAATAGTCTCTGAGATTTGTGAATATCCCCAGATTTTCATCCTTTGCGGGGGCGGAAGGGGGTGTGGCGAAATTTTGAAACAAACTCGTCTCGGTCCGATATATTAGGAGTGTGGATACCAAATTTGGTTGCTCTAGCTTTTGTAGTCTCTGAGATCTAGGCGCTAATGGTTTACTCTAAGCAAAGCCGCCTATGCTACGTGTGTGTTAGAGAGAGATACAGGGCGAGAAAAAATTAAATTGTTTTCTTGATGCTGGCTATAATAATAATACGATCCAATTCAGATTCCGCAGTCTTAAAGATATGGTCATTCTCTACGATTCTGCGTTTTTGGTTTTCTCATATCTTTAAAATTGTGGATGCCACAGATTTTCGTCTTTTGTGGGGGCGGAAGTGGGCGGGGCGAAGTTTTGAAATATTTTTGTCGTTGCTCTAGCTCTTATAGTCTCTGAGCTCTAGGCGCTGAAGTGGACGGACAGACGGACGGACGGACAGACGGACAGACAGACATGGCTCAATCGACTCGGCTGTTGATGCTGATCAAGAATATATATACTTTATGGGGTCGGAAACGATTCCTTCTGGACGTTACACACATCCACTTTTACCACAAATCTAATATACCCCAATACTCATTTTGAGTATCGGGTATAAATACAACGAGAGGGAACGTTGTGAGTTGCTGCGGACATCGCAACTCTACGGTTATACCCGATACTAAGTCAGTAGGGCTCTCCTCCGGCAGACGCCGCTAATATTAAACGACACGACAAAGAGTGCGTGCGAGAGAGACAGAAAATCAGTCTGAGCGTGACGTCGGGCGCTGCGTAGCCACTGCAAATTGATTTGTAGCTATTGGCTATAAAAATGATCTGATCTGATCCAGATTCAGCAATCTGATAGATATGGTCATTATCTATGATTCTGCGTTTTTGTTTTCTCGAATGTGCAATATTGTGGATGCAACAGATTTTCGTCCTTTGTGGGGGCGGAAGGGGGTGTGGTGAAATTTTGAGATACACGTTTTATAGTAAGATCTAACAGGAGTGCGGATACAAAATTTGGTTACTCTAGCCTTAATAGTCTCTGAGATTTGTGAATATCCCCAGATTTTCATCCTTTGCGGGGGCGGAAGGGGGTGTGGCGAAATTTTGAAACAAACTCGTCTCGGTCCGATATATTAGGAGTGTGGATACCAAATTTGGTTGCTCTAGCTTTTGTAGTCTCTGAGATCTAGGCGCTAATGGTTTACTCTAAGCAAAGCCGCCTATGCTACGTGTGTGTTAGAGAGAGATACAGGGCGAGAAAAAATGAAATTGTTTTCTTGATTCTGGCTATAATAATTATACGATCTGGTTCAGATTTTGCACTCTAGAAGATATAGTCATCTTCTACGATTCTGCGTTTTTAGTTTTCTCGTATCGTCGAAATTGTGGATGCCACAGATTTCGCCCTTTGTGGGGGCGGAAGTGGGCGGGGCAAAGTTTTGAAATATTCTTGTAGCAGTGACATATCACAGAAGTCTGGATCCAAAACATCGTTGCTCTCGCTCTTATAGTCTTTGAGCACTAGGCGCTGAAGGGGACGGACAGACGGATGGACGGACAGACAGACATGGCTCAATCGACTCGGCTATTGATGCTGATCAAGAATATAAATACTTTATGGGGTCGGAAACGATTCCTTCTGGACGTTACACACATCCACTTTTACCACAAATCTAATATACCCCAATACTCATTTTGAGTATCGGGTATAACGAGGGGGAACGTTGTGAGTTGCAGCGGACAGCGCAACTCTACAGTTATACCCGATACTAAGTCAGTATGGCTCTCCTCCGGCAGACGCCGCTAATATTGAACGAGACAGAAAATCAGTCTGAGCGTGACGTCGGGCGCTGCGTAGCCACTGCAAATTGATTTGTTCCTATTGGCTATACAAATGATCTGATCTGATCCAGATTCAGCAATATGATAGATATGATCATTATCTATGGTTCTGCGTTTTTAGTTTTCTCGAATTTGCAATATTGTGGATGCAACAGATTTTCGTCCTTTGTGGGTGCGGAAGGGGGTGTGGTGAAATTTTGAGATACACGTTTTATAGTTAGATCTAACAGGAGTGCGGATACCAAATTTGGTTACTCTAGCCTTAATAGTCTCTGAGATTTGTGAATATCCCCAGATTTTCATCCTTTGCGGGGGCGGAAGGGGGTGTGGCGAAATTTTGAAACAATCTCGTCTCGGTCCGATATATTAGGAGTGTGGATACCAAATCTGGTTGCTCTAGGTTTTGTAGTCTCTGAGATCTAGGCGCTAATGGTTTACTCTAAGCAAAGCCGCCTATGCTACGTTTGTGTTAGAGAGAGACAGGGCGAGAAAAAATGAAATTGTTTTCTTGATGCTGGCTATAATAATAATACGATCCAATTCAGATTCCTCAGTCTTAAAGATATGGTCATTCTCTACAATTCTACGTTTTTGGTTTTCTCATATCTTTCAAATTGTGGATGCCACAGATTTTCGTCCTTTGTGGGGGCGGAAGTGGGCGGGGCGAAGTTTTGAAATATTTTTGTAGCAGTGACATATCACAGAAGTCTGGGTCCAAAACATCGTTGCTCTAGCTCTTATAGTCTTTGAGCACTAGGCGCTGAAGGGGACGGACAGACGGACGGACGGACGGACGGACGGACGGACGGACGGACGGACGGACGGACGGAAGGACGGACGGACGGACGGACAGACAGACAGGGCTCTATCGATTTGGCTATTGATGCTGATCAAGAATATATATACTTTATAGGGTCGGAAACGATTCCTTCTGGACGTTACACACATCCACTTTTACCACAAATCTAATATACCCCAATACTCATTTTGAGTATCGGGTATAAATACAACGAGGGGGAACGTTGTGAGTTGCTGCGGACACCGCAACTCTACGGTTATACCCGATACTAAGTCAGTAGGGCTCTCCTCCGGCAGACGCCGCTAATATTAAACGACACGACAAAGAGTGCGTGCGAGAGAGACAGAAAATCAGTCTGAGCGTGACGTCGGGCGCTGCGTAGCCACTGCAAATTGATTTGTTCCTATTGGCTATAAAAATGATCTGATCTGATCCAGATTCAGCAATCTGATAGATATGGTCATTATCTATGATTCCGCGTTTTTGTTTTCTCGAATGTGCAATATTGTGGATGCAACAGATTTTCGTCCTTTGTGGGGGCGGAAGGGGGTGTGGCGAAATTTTGAAACAAACTCGTCTCGGTCCGATATATTAGGAGTGTGGATACCAAATTTGGTTGCTCTAGCTTTTGTAGTCTCTGAGATCTAGGCGCTAATGGTTTACTCTAAGCAAAGCCGCCTATGCTACGTGTGTGTTAGAGAGAGATACAGGGCGAGAAAAAATTAAATTGTTTTCTTGATGCTGGCTATAATAATAATACGATCCAATTCAGATTCCGCAGTCTTAAAGATATGGTCATTCTCTACGATTCTGCGTTTTTGGTTTTCTCATATCTTTAAAATTGTGGATGCCACAGATTTTCATCCTTTGTGGGGGCGGAAGTGGGCGGGGCGACGTTTTGAAATATTTTTGTAGCAGTGACATATCACAGATGTCTGGATCCAAAACATCGTTGCTCTAGCTTTTATAGTCTTTGAGCACTAGGCGCTGAAAGGGACGGACGGACGGACGGACGGACGGGCGGACGGACGGACGGACGGACGGACGGACGGAAGGACGGACGGACGGACGGACAGACAGACAGGGCTCTATCGATTTGGCTATTGATGCTGATCAAGAATATATATACTTTATGGGGTCGGAAACGATTCCTTCTGGACGTTACACACATCCACTTTTACCACAAATCTAATATACCCCAATACTCATTTTGAGTATCGGGTATAAAAAAAAAACTTCGGGAAACTCCCAAGTTCCTTTAGATACACTAAATTAAAAAATCCAGCGGTTCACACAATCAACCTCAATCTCAATATATTCGTGGCATTGCTCAATTCTAAAACAGGAAAACAACTTACATTCCTTCTAGATACAGGAGCCAATATATCACTTTTAAAAGAAAATTAAGATGTCTTTAACGACATTCAAACAAAAAAACGAGGGGGAACGTTGTGAGTTGCTGCGGACACCGCAACTCTACGGTTATACCCGATACTAAGTCAGTATGGCTCTCCTCCGGCAGACGCCGCTAATATTAAACGACACGACAAAGAGTGCGTGCGAGAGAGACAGAAAATCAGTCTGAGCGTGACGTCGGGCGCTGCGTAGCCACTGCAAATTGATTTGTTCCTTTTGGCTATAAAAATGATCCGATCTGATCCAGATTCCGCAGTCTTAAAGATATGGTCATTCTCTACGATTCTGCGTTTTTGGTTTTCTCATATCTTTAAAATTGTGGATGCCACAGATTTTCGTCTTTTGTGGGGGCGGAAGTGGGCGGGGCGAAGTTTTGAAATATTTTTGTAGCAGTGACGTATCACAGAAGTCTGGGTCCAAAACATCGTTGCTCTAGCTCTTTTCAGATTTTCGTCCTTTGTGGGGCGGAAGGGGGTGTGGTGAAATTTTGAGATACACGTTTTATAGTAAGATCTAACAGGAGTGCGGATACCAAATTTGGTTACTCTAGCCTTAATAGTCTCTGAGATTTTTGAATATCCCCAGATTTTCGTCCTTTGCGGGGGCGGAAGGGGGTGTGGCGAAATTTTGAAACAAACTCGTCTCGGTCCGATATATAAGGAGTGTGGATACCAAATTTGGTTGCACTAGCTTTTGTAGTCTCTGAGATCTAGGCGCTTATGGTTTACTCTAAGCAAAGCCGCCTATGCTACGTGTGTGTTAGAGAGAGATACAGGGCGAGAAAAAATTAAATTGTTTTCTTGATGCTGGCTATAATAATAAAACGATCCAATTCAGATTCCGCAGTCTTAAAGATATGGTCATTCTCTACGATTATGCGTTTTTGGTTTTCTCATATCTTTAAAATTGTGGATGCCACAGATTTTCGCCCTTTGTGGGGGCGGAAGTGGGCGGGGCAAAGTTTTGAAATATTCTTGTAGCAGTGACATATCACAGATGTCTGGATCCAAAACATCGTTGCTCTCGCTCTTATAGTCTTTGAGCACTAGGCGCTGAAGGGGACGGACAGACGGACAGACGGACGGACGGACAGACGGACAGACAGACATGGCTCAATCGACTCGTCTATTGATGCTGATCAAGAATATATATACTTTATGGGGTCGGAAACGATTCCTTCTGGACGTTACACACATCCACTTTTACCACAAATCTAATATACCCCAATACTTATTTTGAGTATCGGGTATAAAAATCCAGCGGTTCACACAATCAACCTCAATCTCAATATATTCGTGGCATTGCTCAATTCTAAAACAGGAAAACAACTTTCATTCCTTATAGATACAGGAGCCAATATATCACTTTTAAAAGAAAATTAAGATGTCTTTAACGACATTCAAACAAAAAAACGAGGGGGAACGTTGTGAGTTGCTGCGGACACCGCAACTCTACGGTTATACCCGATACTAAGTCAGTATGGCTCTCCTCCGGCAGACGCCGCTAATATTAAACGACACGACAAAGAGTGCGTGCGAGAGAGACAGTAAATCGGGCGGGTGACATATCACAGAAGTCTGGGTCCAAAACATCGTTGCTCTAGCTCTTTTCAGATTTTCGTCCTTTGTGGGGGCGGAAGGGGGTGTGGTGAAATTTTGAGATACACGTTTCATAGTAAGATCTAACAGGAGTGCGGATACCAAATTTGGTTACTCTAGCCTTAATAGTCTCTGAGATTTGTGAATATCCCCAGATTTTCATCCTTTGCGGGGGCGAAAGGGGGTGTGTCGAAATTTTGAAACAAACTCGTCTCGGTCCGATATATTAGGAGTGTGGATACCAAATTTGGTTGCTCTAGCTTTTGTAGTCTCTGAGATCTAGGCGCTAATGGTTTACTCTAAGCAAAGCCGCCTATGCTACGTGTGTGTTAGAGAGAGATACAGGGCGAGAAAAAATGAAATTGTTTTCTTGATGCTGGCTATAATAATAATACGATCCAATTCAGATTCCGCAGTCTTAAAGATATGGTCATTCTGTACGATTCTGCGTTTTTGGTTTTCTCATATCTTTAAAATTGTGGATGCCACAGATTTTCATCCTTTGTGGGGGCGGAAGTGGGCGGGGCGACGTTTTGAAATATTTTTGTAGCAGTGACATATTACAGATGTCTGGATCCAAAACATCGTTGCTCTAGGTTTTATAGTCTTTGAGCACTAGGCGCTGAAAGGGACGGACGGACGGACGGACGGACGGGCGGACGGACGGACAGACGGACAGACAGACAGGGCTCAATCGACTCGGCTATTGATGCTGATCAAGAATATATATACTTTATGGGGTCGGAAACGATTCCTTCTGGACGTTACACACATCCACTTTTACCACAAATCTAATATACCATAATACTCATTTTGAGTATCGGGTATAAAAATCCAGCGGTTCACACAATCAACCTTAATCTCAATATATTCGTGGCATTGCTCAATTCTAAAACAGGAAAACAACTTACATTCCTTATAGATACAGGAGCCAATATATCACTTTTAAAAGAAAATTAAGATGTCTTTAACGACATTCAAACAAAAAAACGAGGGGGAACGTTGTGAGTTGCTGCGGACACCGCAACTCTACGGTTATACCCGATACTAAGTCAGTATGGCTCTCCTCCGGCAGACGCCGCTAATATTAAACGACACGACAAAGAGTGCGTGCGAGAGAGACAGAAAATCAGTCTGAGCGTGACGTCGGGCGCTGCGTAGCCACTGCAAATTGATTTGTTCCTTTTGGCTATAAAAATGATCCGATCTGATCCAGATTCAGCAGTCTGATAGATATGGTCATTATCTATGATTCTGCGTTTTTAGTTTTCTCGAATGTGCAATATTGTGGATGCAACAGATTTTCGTCCTTTGTGTGGGCGGAAGAGGGTGGGGCGAAATTTTGAGATACACGTTTTATAGTAAGATCTAACAGGAGTGCGGATACCAAATTTGGTTACTCTAGCCTTAATAGTCTCTGAGATTTTTGAATATCCCCAGATTTTCGTCCTTTGCGGGGGCGGAAGGGGGTGTGGCGAAATTTTGAAAAAAACTCGTCTCGGTCCGATATATTAGGAGTGTGGATACCAAATTTGGTTGCTCTAGCTTTTGTAGTCTCTGAGATCTAGGCACTAATGGTTTACTCTAAGCAAAGCCGCCTATGCTACGTGTGTGCTAGAGAGAGATACAGGGCGAGAAAAAATGAAATTGTTTTCTTGATGCTGGCTATAATAATAATACGATCCATCTCAGATTCTGCAGTCTTAAAAAAATGGTCATTTTTTACGATTCTACGTTTTTGGTTTTCTCATATCTTTAAAATTGTGGATGCCACAGATTTTCGTCTTTTGTGGGGGCGGAAGTGGGCGGGGCGAAGTTTTGAAATATTTTTGTAGCAGTGACATATCACAGAAGTCTGGGTCCAAAACATCGTTGCTCTAGCTCTTATAGTCTTTGAGCACTAGGCGCTGAAGGGGACGGACACACGGACGGACGGACAGACGGACAGACAGACATGGCTCAATCGACTCGGCTATTGATGCTGATCAAGAATATATATACTTTATGGGGTCGGAAACGATTCCTTCTGGACGTTACACACATCCACAACCACACAACCACAAATCTAATATACCCCAATACTCATTTTGAGTATCGGGTATAACGAGGGGGAACGTTGTGAGTTGCAGCGGACAGCGCAACTCTACAGTTATACCCGATACTAAGTCAGTATGGCTCTCCTCCGGCAGACGCCGCTAATATTGAACGAGACAGAAAATCAGTCTGAGCGTGACGTCGGGCGCTGCGGAGCCACTGCAAATTGATTTGTTCCTATTGGCTATAAAAATGATCTGATCTGATCCAGATTCAGCAATATGATAGATATGTTTATTATCTATGGTTCTGCGTTTTTAGTTTTCTCGAATGTGCAATATTGTGGATGCAACAGATTTTCGTCCTTTGTGGGGGCGGTGTGGTGTGGTGTGGTGAAATTTTGAGATACACGTTTTATAGTAAGATCTAACAGGAGTGCGGATACCAAATTTGGTTACTCTAGCCTTAATAGTCTCTGAGATTTTTGAATATCCCCAGATGACGAACCTATATATATAAAGAACGATCGAAGCCCGCATAGCCAAGTTGAGGAAATTAAAAAACAAGTAGGAAAATTAATCAACGACAATATTGTCGAACCATCCGTATCAGAATACAACAGCCCACTTCTACTTGTCCCAAAGAAAGCCCTTCCGGGTTCAGAACAAAAGAAATGGCGATTAGTAGTTGACTATCGTCAAATAAACAAAAAACTCCTGGCCGACAAATTTCCACTACCTAGAATTGATGACATTTTGGATCAACTAGGTAGAGCAAAGTATTTCTCATGCCTTGACTTAATGACAGGTTTTCATCAAATCGAACTAGAAGAAAGTTCGCGAAATATAACGTCTTTTTCAACGAGCAATGGCTCATATCGCTTCACGCGACTAACATTTGGTTTAAAAATAGCGCCGAATTCATTTCAAAGAATGATGACTATAGCATTCTCTGGACTTGAAGCTTCGCAAGCCTTCCTGTATATGGACGATCTAATAGTCATGGGTGGTTCCGAAAAACATATGCTTACATCCACAAAAATGTTCATTTTTTATGCATGAAGTGACCTTTCTTGGTCATAAATGCACAGATAAAGGAATCTTGCCAGATGACAAGAAATATGACGTCATCAAAAACTATCCAGTCCCACATGATGCGGACAGCGCTAGACGATTTATTGCATTTTGCAATTATTATAGACGTTTTATTAAAAACTTCGACGACTATTATCCCGGCACATAACTAGATTATGTAAAAAGAATGTCCCCTTTGAGTGGTCAACTGAATGTCAAAATGCATTCCAATATTTAAAAGATAAACTTATGGAACCCACTCTGTTACAGTACCCAGATTTTCAGAAAGAATTTTGCATAAAACATCGTTGCTCTAGCTCTTATAGTCTTTGAGCACTAGGCGCTAATAGGGACGGACAGACGGACGGACGGACAGACGGACAGACGGACAGACAGACAGGGCTCAATCGACTCGGCTATTGATGCTGATCAAGAATATATATACTTTATGGGGTTGGAAACGATTCCTTCTGGACGTTACACACATCCATTTTCACCACAAATCTAATATACCCCAATACTCATTTTGAGTATCGGGTATAACAAAAGTGCAAATACAGTAGCTAAAGCTATTTTTGAAAATTTTATTCTAAAGTACGGTCCAATGAAGACGTTCATTACGGACATGGGAACAGAATATAACGAGGGGGAACGTTGTGAGTTGCTGCGGAGACCGCAACTCTACATTTATACCCGATACTTAGTCAGTATGGCTCTCCTCCGGCAGACGCCGCTAATATTAAACGACACGACAAAGAGTGCGTGCGAGAGAGACAGAAATCAGTCTGAGTGTGACGTCGGGCGCTGCGTAGCCACTGCAAATTGATTTCTTGCTTTTGGCTACAAAAATGATCCGATCTGATCCAGATTCAGCAATCTGATAGATATGGTCATTATCTATGATTTTGCGTTTTTAGTTTTCTCGAATGTGCAATATTGTGAATGCAACAGATTTTCGTCTTTTGTGGGGGCGGAAGGGGGTGGGGCGAAATTCTGAGATATACGTTTTATAGTGAGATCTAACAGAAGTGCGGATACCAAATTTGGTTACTCTAGCCTTAATAGTCTCTGAGATTTGTGGATGCCCCAGATTTTCGTCCTTTGCGGGGGCGGAAGGGGGTGTGGCGAAATCTGGACACGAAACGGTCAAGGTCCGATATCACAGGAGTGTGGATACCAAATTTGGTTGCTATGGCTCTTATAGGTTCTGAGATCCTTGAACTCATATTTTGCAATTGGCAAAACAGACCATGAAACCTGTGTGTTAGAGAAAGACAGAGCGAGAAAGAATGAAATTGTTTTCTTGATTCTGGCTATAATAATTATACGATCTGGTTGAGATTTTACACTCTAGAACATATAGTCATCCTCTACGATTCTGCGTTTTTGGTTTTATCGTATCGTCGAAATTGTGGATGCCACAGATTTTCGCTTTTTGTGGGGCCGGAAGTGGGCGGGGCGAAGTTTTGAAATATTTTTGTAGCAGTGACATATCACAGAAGTCTGGATCCAAAACATCGTTGCTCTAGCTCATATAGTCTTTGAGCACTAGGCGCTGAAGGGGACGGACAGACGGACAGACGGACGGACGGACAGACGGACAGACGGACGGACGGACAGACAGACATGGCTCAATCGACTCGGCTATTGATGCTGATCAAGAATATATATACTTTATGGGGTCGGAAACGATTCCTTCTGGACGTTACACACATCCACTTTTACCACAAATCTAATATACCCCAATACTCATTTTGAGTATCGGGTATAAAAATTCAATAATTGAAGACTTATGTAAAAATCTAAATATCAAAAACATTACTTCTACTGCACATCATCACCAGACTGTAGGAACCGTGATGCGAAGCCACAGAACATTTAACGAGTTCATACGCTCATACATCTCAGCTGACAAATCAGATTGGGATGTATGGCTGCAATACTTCGTATATTGTTTTAATACAACCCCCTCTATGGCACATGATTATTGTCCATATGAGCTAGTTTTCGGTAAGACTTCAAACTTACCAGTTCAATTTAATACTATAGATAGAATAGCACCTCTATTTAACATAGATGATTACTCTAAAGAGAGTAAATATAGATTAGAAATAGCAAATAAACGAGCAAGGATTATGCTCGAGGAGCATAAATTTAAAAATAAACAGCTATATGATTTAAAGTTAAAAGATTTAAATTTAGCTGTAGGAGATAAAGTTTTATTGAAAAATGAAACAGGTCATAAGCTAGATTTTAAATATATAGGACCATATAGAGTAGAAAGTATCGGAGAAAGAGATAACGTCATAATCTCCGACAATATAAATTTTCTTTTAAGAATACATAACTACATATATAGTAAAAGCTAAAAATAAAATAACTTCATTAGATTACGTTATTTTTCAAAAGGAGGGAGATGTAGTATGCTCATATTAAATTAAATATAATATACACATTCACATAAAGTATTCATTATTTCGAGTACCCACTGTACCGACGGTACTTAAAGAATACACACTGTAACACTTTGTTTCAGTGTTTACGTAACAATAAAGTCCCAGACATTCTGGGTGATCGTATTACGATTCACTCAAGAATGCCTCGAGCGACCCAAGTGCAGCGTCAGCATGTTCCCATGACTTGACGGCACTAATATAAATGCATACACACATATATCTTCCCTCGCGCTCTCGCTGCCAACAGCGCTGAGCATATTCAGACATATACATACTAACATATAAGAGATAAGAACACATGGTTCTGCCGCTCCGCTGCCGGCGTCACTGGCAGCGCAGCTCCGCAACTTTTGGCTTATGAAAGCCCAAACACAATTGTTAAATTGAGAAAACACGAACCAATAAAACAGATCGGAGGATAAACTCCCGTAAGATCAGAGAAAGATTACAAAGAATTATACTTTTGATTACACTATTATATATATGCATTTGTGGTTTGCAGACAGCCAAAAAGTATGCTACAAACAGTATAAATAGAATTCATTTATTTATGTAAGAAGCAAGTAGAAATGCCATTTGATTTTGTCACCGATCGCATATGAAATAGAAAGATCTAAATGGTATTGTACGTGAGGCGGCAGAACATCAGCAGAACCGAGCGAAGCAGTGAAAAGGAGAGAACAGCAGCATACGGACGTGACTCAAGCAGCAGCAGAAAATCAGCAGAAATAAGCCGTAACATTAAGAATTTTTGTAAGCACACATACCAGGCCACCGCGATAATAATACGAATAAACAATACTCTAAATAATATCTTACATATATATAAAAAAAATATATTGATAAAATTTTAAAGAGTATAAAAAAAAAGGAAGTGTATATAGATATGTGTGTTCATAAAAAAAGCAAATTTTTAATAATTTTTTTTTATTATTGAAAAGAATAAACAAATAGCAGATAATTGAAAAAAAAAAAAACTTCTAAGATCCATTAGATTCACTAAATTAAAAAGTCCAGCGGTTCACACAATCAACCTCAATCTCAATATATTCGTGGCATTGCTCAATTCTAAAACAGGAAAACAACTTACATTCCTTATAGATACAGGTGCCAATATATCACTATTAAAAGAAAATTCAGATGTCTTTAACGACATTCAAGCAAAAAAATAAAATAGATATTCAAGGAATAGGGGAAGGTATAATATCATCCCAAGGCCTTGCCCTAATAGAGCTACAGACAGATAAGTACATAATTCCACACAATTTCCATTTAGTTTATCAGAATTTTGCAATTCCGTGTGATGGAATAATAGGCATTGATTTCATAAAAGAAAGACTTAAAACCTTCAGAGGATTGGTTAATAATACGACCAAATAATATAAAAATTAAAATTTATGTTCCAATAACATACAGTTCTGGTAACAATACAATTCTTCTACCAGCAAGATCACAAGTTGTCAGAAAAATAGAATTAGCGTCCGATATAGAAACCATATTAATCCCAAACCAGGAAATTCAACCTGGTATTTATGTAGCAAATACAATAACTTCAAAAAATAATACATTTGTCCGATTGCGGAATACAACCAGTACCAACCAATAAGTACATATAAATAACATACAATATGAATCACTTTCGAATTACAAGGTAATTCAAACAACTCAAAAAATCCGAGAAAAAACTGTCAGAGCTGAATTAAGCAAACATTTCCCAGTACAATTCAAGAAGCAATTAACTAAACTATGCACCAATTTTAGTGACGTATTCGGGCTTGAAACCGAATCAATCACAACAAATAATTTTTATA
Source organism: Drosophila miranda (assembly GCF_003369915.1). Taxonomy (NCBI): domain Eukaryota; kingdom Metazoa; phylum Arthropoda; class Insecta; order Diptera; family Drosophilidae; genus Drosophila; species Drosophila miranda. The sequence goes on from NW_022881614.1 coordinate 31,864,895, forward strand.
AACAGAAATTGAGATTGAGGGATGACGAACCTATATATATAAAGAACTATCGAAGCCCGCATAGCCAAGTTGAGGAAATTAAAAAACAAGTAGGAAAATTAATCAACGACAATATTGTCGAACCATCCGTATCAGAATACAACAGCCCACTTCTACTTGTCCCAAAGAAAGCCCTTCCGGGTTCAGAACAAAAGAAATGGCGATTAGTCGTTTACTATCGTCAAATAAACAAAAAACTCCTGGCCGACAAATTTCCACTACCTAGAATTGATGACATTTTGGATCAACTAGGTAGAGCAAAGTATTTCTCATGCCTTGACTTAATGACAGGTTTTCATCAAATCGAACTAGAAGAAAGTTCGCGAAATATAACGTCTTTTTCAACGAGCAATGGCCCATATCGCTTCACGCGACTACCATTTGGTTTAAAAATAGCGCCGAATTCATTTCAAAGAATGATGACTATAGCATTTGTTAAAGTTATTTTATTTGTAAGACAGCAGAAGATCAGTATACAGAATTATATGTGCTTCCGAGTAACATACGCAAGAGACAGACGCCGAAAGAAGAATATCGATATGAGAACATCGATATGAGAACATCGATATGCAGCAGGGCACATGCGCAGTGTTGTTAGAGATCAATATCTAATTATCGTGGCGGTCACTTTGAACACTCCTCCTCAACACAACGAATGTTTACAAACTTTAAATATACTTAACTAATATTCAATAACATGTCAAGCACTTATAAACGATCTTTTAAACCAAAAGCGAATACAAATTTATGGTGCTTAACCTTGGCTAAGTTGTTTGTGAGGACATCTGCTATCATCTCATCGGTTGGCAGATACGCAATGTTGACTTCACCTCTCTTGAGAACCTCTCGAATATGATGTATCTTGACGTCGATGTGCTTTGTACGTGCATGAAACATGGGGTTTCTAGCAAGCTGCTGTGCTCCAATGTTGTCGCCGTACATCTGAATAGCTGACTCCTTGGACATCAGCTTCAAGTCAATCAGTAGGCTGCGAAAGTATATCGCCTCTTTTGCTGCAGATGATAAGGCTATGTACTCTGCCTCCGTGGAACTGAGGGCAACCGTCGATTGCTTTCTTGACTCCCAAGAAACCGCTCCTCCTGCCAACATGCATACATAGCCAGTGAATGACTTTCGGTTCGTCATATCACTTGCCCAATCTGCATCAACAAAACACTCAATTGCCTTTCCTTGCTTTGTGTAGCATATCTCCCAGTCGATAGTTTTTGCCAAATATCGAAGGATGTGCTTGGCTGCCGCTTCATGCTCGGAATGAGGATCCTTGTTACGTTGTGCTAATTTGTTCACCGAATGCGCAATGTCCGGACGAGTCATAACAGCAAGATAAGATAACTCTCCAATTAGCTTTTGGAACGATGTGATGTCGACCCTGCGGCAGTCCTCTTTGTTGCATGCCACCTGGTAACCAGCTTCAAGAGGCGTGGACGTCTGTCGACAATCTTTCAAATTGTACTGTTCGAGCAACTCTCTAATATACTTCCGTTGGCTGATTGAAATCGCACCCGTACTGCCTTCACGTTTCACCTCAATACCTAAAAAGTATTGCATGGCCCGATGTCAACCACATCAAATTCTGCTGCGATCTTTATCTTGATATCAGATATATCAACTAGGTCCTTGCACGCCAAAATAATGTCATCTACGTAGACAGCTATTAGACACATATTTTTACCTGGCTTACAATACAGACAGGGTTCGTTGACAGTCGGTATAAAACCAATGCGTCTCAGCGTTGCATCCAACGTAGAGTTCCACACTCTTCCTGATTGTTTTAGGCCATATATACTTTTGTGAAGCCTCAAAACGTGATTTGGGTGAACTTCGCTGATGAAGCCCTCAGGTTGTCTCATAAAAACCTCATCTTCCAATTCGCCGTTGAGATACGCCGTGACAACATCCATTTGATGTAGGTGGAGACCATGTTCGACTGCAAGTGCAATTATCAACCTGATAGTTGCGTGGCGTACAACTGGTGCAAATGTTTCCTTGTAGTCGATCCCGTAGCGTTGGCTACAACCTTTCGCCACCAGACGTGATTTGAGCCTGTTCACGCTTCCATCAAACCCATCTGCATCCAATGGACTTTTTCCCGCTAGGCAATTTAGTAAGCGACCACGTGCCGTTCTTAACGAGAGATTCGTACTCGTAATTCATTGATGCTTTCCATATCTCGCCTTCAGTAGAACGTTCAGCTTGTGCGTAGTTTTGTGGAACTTGTACGTCTGCTGCCAGTATCGCATTGAGCATATGATACTGCTTCCTTGGTCGTCCTGGTTTGCCCGTCCGTACTATGGTTGGGCGTCCTGGTCCTCTTATTGGTTCTGGAATTACAAGAATGTCATTACTAGACCTAATCTCCTCCTGATTTTCTGGCTCATTTTCTGGATCTTTAAATTGCTCGCTATCCATTTCGGGTTCAGAGTCCTGGTTTTGTTGAACCTCAATTGATGCCATGTCATTGGAACATGATGCATCTAGTTTGCCCCCTTCAGGTTCTACAAAAATGACATCCCTACTCTCTACGAGTTTCCTGGTTTCTTTACTGACCAAACGGTATGCTTTGGCCGTATCCGAGTAGCCCACCATTATATACTCTAAGCCTTTCTGTGCGAACTTTGATTTCTTTGTTTTATCTAGAGCTATCGCTACTGAGCCAAAAACTCTTAAATGCGATACCACTGGCTTTCTACCTGTCCATATTTCAAAAGGTGTCACCCCGCTCAAGCAGCTGCTTGCCACTCTATTTCGCAAATACGTGGCAGTTCGAATCGCTTCTGCCCAATAGCATTCACTTAACCGAGCATGCAGCAGCATACTTCTTGCCATTTCTACCAATGTTCTGTTGGCCCTTTCTGCAACTCCGTTTTGTTGAGGTGTATATGGCACTGTTAAGTTTCGCTTTATTCCATTTTGGTTTAGGTAATTATCAAAAACGTTTGATATGTATTCTCGGCCATTGTCGCTTCGTAAAACCTTGACTTTTCTCCCAGTTTGGCACTCAACTTGACTTTTAAATTCTTTAAAAGCCTCGAAAACCTGATCTTTGGTTTTTAGGAAACTTACTGATACATATCTTGAACCACATTTCATCAATAAATGTGGCGAAATATCGATTGCCTCCCATTGACTGCTTTTGCATTGGACCGCATACATCAGTATGTATTAAGTCTAGAACGCCCTTTGACCTGTTTGTGCTCGATTGAAATGGTTGCACGCAAATTTTACTTTTTGCGCATGTTGCACACACTTGTTTTGGCTTGTATATGCCCTTGAGACCTATTACCATCTCCTTGTTAACCATTTCCTTTAATGCGTCAAAATGTACATGGCCGAACCTATTGTGCCATTTGAATGCATCCGCTTCAACATTTACAATGTTCATACACTTTTCCTGATTGTCCTGAACCATAAACAATCCATTTTCCAGATGTGCCTTTATAACTATTTTTCCGTTTTCAAAAATCATCGTGTTTTAATAGTTTTGTGACCGATATAAAATTGTACTGCAAATCTGGTACCAAGATAACCTTTTCCAGCGTAACGGATCTATCACCGAACTTTACTTGAACAGTTCCATGCCCTTCAGCAATAAGTGATTTACCGCCGGCTAAAAATACTTTTTGATTATCTTCCGTGAACGACACAAAGCGTTCCTTGTCACAACATAGATGCGCCGTTGCGCCACTGTCTATGCACCATGCATTTAACATCTGGTCATTTGGCTTAGCTAAATTTAGGATTGGTACATATTTTTCTGGTTCCACTTTGGCATATTCGGTTACGCAAAGCATTGTACCCAATCTTTCCCCGCTTTTACTGTTTGCGCCCTCGTTGTTTGCTCCTTCCTGCTTGCTTTTAGCACGGCATTCCGATTTAAAATGCCATTCCTTTCCGCACTTAAAACACTTTTTGCCCTTCTTAAAGTTTTTCTTAAAATTTTTGTTGTCATAACTGACGTGTAGTTCCGCGCTACTTGTGATTTCCTTGCTAATGATATCTTCCTGCCTATTCGCTTCTTCAGAAATTTTTATTTTTAGCATGCTCAAGCTCGGCAAATCATCTCGCGTCTCAATCGCAACAACAAAACTTTCATACGATTTAGGCAAACCATTTAGCAACACAACTGATAAGATCTTTTCATCAACCTTTATGTTGATCAACCTCTTTCATCAACCTCTGCTAAAGTCTCGTGTACCACCTGGAATTTCCGCAAATATTCCTGTGCACTTATACCATCCGACAACGTCAACAATTGTTTAATTAAAAGCACTACCCTTGCTGGTCCGCTTGGCCTGTGAATTTTATTTAGCTTTTGCCATGCCTGTGACGACGATACACAATTTTTAATATTGTTTAGTTGGGTCGATTTAACACAAAGTAAAATTGACGCCAACGCCTTTTGATCCTTTAGTTCAAAAGCTGCACTTTGCTCATTTGTTGCACTTTCACTAAGCTCAATTTTACCACTGACGATTGGCCACAAATCATTTTGTATGAGAACACTTCTCATCAAAACTTCCCATGTGCTATAATTGTTTTCGTCCAGTTTCTCAATATTGAAATTCATATTTCCACTCATTTTTTATACTTATTGTCCCACAGTGAAAAATTTGTAACTGTCGATCGTCTCATGCACAAAGCAACTACGACGACAATACTGTTGTCCGTGTCTTTCTTTTGTTTTTTCGTTTTCTTTTAAGTATCCCTCCGAGTTGCTATTTACACACACACACTCGGGATTTTCTAAGGCTTGGTATACACACTTTTGGGTATACACACTCGCGGTTTTGTGCGGCTTGGCATACGCACTTTTTGGTATACACACTTGAGTCTCCGTTCGCTTTTGTGTTTCTTGATCCGTTGGGACTGCTTTATTTTGGACTTTAAACCACGGCAACGGTCCGATTCGCTGCAAAATTCTAATCAAAAAAACACAATGCGAATCTCCGTTGAATTTGTTCAACTTGTTCTTTTGCCTTTCTATGTACACACATACACTAATGAGTCTATGCCATTTTTTTAGCACTGCTTTTCACTAAGCACCAAACAATGTTTATTGTTTCTCACTGTTTCTGTTTTATACTGTTTCTGGGTGAATTGGTTTCTGGGCCCATAACCTGTTAAAGTTATTTTATTTGTAAGACAGCAGAAGATCAGTAACATTCCGAGTAACATACGCAAGAGACAGACGCCGAAAGAAGAATATCGATATGAGAACATCGATATGAGAACATCGATATGCAGCAGGGCACATGCGCAGTGTTGTTAGAGATCAATATCTAATTATCGTGGCGGTCACTTTGAACTGCATTCTCTGGACTTGAAGCTTCGCAAGCCTTCTGTATATGGACGATCTAATAGTCATGGGTTGTTCCGAATAACATATGCTTACATCCTCAAAAATGTTCATTTTTTATGCATGAAGTGACCTTTCTTGGTCATAAATGCACAGATAAAGGAATCTTGCCAGATGACAAGAAATATGACGTCATCAAAAACTATCCAGTCCCACATGATGCGGACAGCGCTAGACGATTTATTGCATTTTGCAATTATTATAGACGTTTTATTAAAAACTTCGCCGACTATTCCCGGCACATAACTAGATTATGTAAAAAGAATGTCCCCTTTGAGTGCTCAACTGAATGTCAAAATGCATTCCAATATTTAAAAGATAAACTTATGGAACCCACTCTGTTACAGTAAGCAGATTTTCAGAAAGAATTTTGCATAAAACATCGTTGCTCTAGCTCTTATAGTCTTTGAGCACTAGGCGCTAATAGGGACGAACAGACGGACGGACGGACAGACGGACAGACGGACAGACAGACAGGGCTCAATCGACTCGGCTATTGATGCTGATCAAGAATATATATACTTTATAGGGTTGGAGACGATTCCTTCTGGACGTTACACACATCCATTTTCACCACAAATCTAATATACCCCAATACTCATTTTGAGTATCGGGTATAAATACAACGAGGGGGAACGCTGTGAGTTGCTGCGGACACCGCAACTCTACGGTTATACCCGATAGTAAGTCAGTATGGCTCTCCTCCTGCAGACGCCGCTAATATTAAACGACACGACAAAGAGTGCGTGCGAGAGAGACAGAAATCAGTCTGAGTGTGACGTCGGGCGCTGCGTAGCCACTGCAAATTGATTTCTTGCTTTTGGCTACAAAAATGATCCGATCTGATCCAGATTAAGCAATCTGATAGATATGGTCATTATCTATGATTTTGCGTTTTTAGTTTTCTCGAATGTGCAATATTGTGGATGCAACAGATTTTCGTCCTTTGTGTGGGCGGAAGGGGGTGTGGCGAAATTTGGACACGAAACGGTCAAGGTCCGATATCACAGGAGTGTGGATACCAAATTTGGTTGCTATGGCTCTTATAGGTTCTGAGATCCTTGAACTCATATTTTGCAATTGGCAAAACAGACCATGAAACCTGTGTGTTAGAGTAAAACAGAGCGAGAAAGAATGAAATTGTTTTCTTGATTCTGGCTATAATAATTATACGATCTGGTTGAGATTTTACACTCTAGAACATATAGTCATCCTCTACGATTCTGCGTTTTTGGTTTTATCGTATCGTCGAAATTGTGGATGCCACAGATTTTCGCTCTTTGTGTGGCCGGAAGTGGGCGGGGCGAAGTTTTGAAATATTTTTGTAGCAGTGACATATCACAGAAGTCTGGATCCAAAACATCGTTGCTCTAGCTCTTATAGTCTTTGAGCACTAGGCGCTGAAGGGGACGGACAGACGGACAGACGGACGGACGGACAGACGGACAGACAGACATGGCTCAATCGACTCGGCTATTGATGCTGATCAAGAATATATATACTTTATGGGGTCGGAAACGATTCCTTCTGGACGTTACACACATTCACTTTTACCACAAATCTAATATACCCCAATACTCATTTTGAGTATCGGGTATAAAAATTCAATAATTGAAGACTTATGTAAAAATCTAAATATCAAAAACATAACTTCTACTGCACATCATCACCAGACTGTAGGAACCGTGGAGCGAAGCCACAGAACATTTAACGAGTTCATACGCTCATACATCTCAGCTGACAAATCAGATTGGGATGTATGGCTGCAATACTTCGTATATTGTTTTAATACAACCCCCTCTATGGCACATGATTATTGTCCATATGAGCTAGTTTTCGGTAAGACTTCAAACTTACCAGTTCAATTTAATACTATAGAGAGAATAGCACCTCTATATAACATAGATGATTACTCTAAAGAGAGTAAATATAGATTAGAAATAGCATATAAAAGAGCAAGGATTATGCTCGAGGAGCATAAAATTAAAAATAAACAGCTATATGATTTAAAGTTAAAAGATTTAAATTTAGCTGTAGGAGATAAAGTTTTATTGAAAAATGAAACAGGTCATAAGCTAGATTTTAAATATATAGGACCATATAGAGTAGAAAGTATCGGAGAAAGAGATAACGTCATAATCTCCGATAATAAAAACAAAACTCAGAAGGTCCATAAGGATAGGTTAAAGATTTGCAATTCTTAATCATTTTTAGTATGGCCATACATAAATATAAACCATAAAAATATATTATTCTGCATTTATATTCAAATAACTTTTAAATTTTATCAATATTAATTCAAGTTCAATACCCTAATAATTGACTCAAAAAAAAAAAAAAAAAAAAAAAAAGTATTTATTGTAATTTTTTAATAGCACGGTTTTATTATATGTTCTTCTTTCTTGATCGGCGTATTCGAATGAATGTGTGTTGGCATATCGATACTTGTCGAGGACAAGTATCGATATATCGAGTACGTTGGTATTTCTTATAATACTATCGATGAGTAAATCTTAAACTAATATTCAAATCTTATAAACTAATATTCATATCTTACATTCGGGCAACCTGACTACAGATCGCCCACGATCTACACACTAAGGCATACAGTTGGTTAAACATTTCTTATTCGGTATTGTCTTACTTAACATACTATTTCATCGATTAACAACATGAGACCATGATTTTATCCTTACACTCTACCCAGGGTTTAAGCCTTGCTGGTTCTAATATACTTCGGAATGGCATTTGCGTCAACTGACAGTCCTCAATGTCGACAACCTCATAACGATCATTATCCAATACTCTATTGATCCTGTACGGTCCTCGATACTTTGGTGCGAACTTCTTATTGATCCCCGGTGTTGTGTCCACATGCGGACTGCTACATAGTCACCAGGTTCATACTTTAATGGGGCTATATGTTTATGGGCATACATCTTCTCATTTCTTTTCTGCGACAACCGTATGTTCTCACTTGCTATTTCTCTTATAGTTTCCAACTCTCTAAGTTCTGACGCTAACTTCTCCTCTAGGTATTCGGTTAATTCATCTAAAACGGGTCCTTTCTGGGGTATTCCAAATAACAATGTGCTAGGTGTCTTTTTCGTACTGCTGTTAGCGGAGTTATTAATGGCGTGCTCTACCTTGCTCATCAACCTATACCAATCGGCTTGCTCAAGGGGCTCTGACAGTTTTCCTAACATAGGAGTAAGAACACGATTCACCCGCTCCACTTGGCCATTCGCCTGCGGTGCACCTGTAGCTACCTTAATGTGCTCTATCCCTCTCTCCTGCAGAAAACTAGAGAACTCTAACGAGGTGAAACAGGTCCCACGATCTGATATTATCCTAGTGGGGCGACTATAGAAATCAAAATATTTACTTAAGGCATCCTTCGCTTCCCGCGTGCTGGTACTATTAACCGGGAACAATGTGACAAACTTAGTGAATGCATCTATTACCACAAGGAGGTGTTTTCGCTTAGATCTAATACTCGGCAACGGACCCAAATGATCAACATGTAGGGTATGAAAAGGAACACACGACTTTGGGATACTATGGAGCGTTCTGTTATGGATTGTTTTAGGCATCGAGTGTAGTATACACGGTAGACAGTTTCTGATGAACCTTGCCACTTTACTTCTCATTGACGGATACCAGTAGGTCCTCAAAAGGTCACTCACGCACTTCTCTGCGGCCAGATGTCCTAGTTTTTCGTGCGACCGCCTTATCAACTGCTCTTCCATACACATTGGTACATAGAAACATAGTTTGTTTTCCCAACTCCTCTTGTAAACAATACCATCTATCATTTCAAAATCTACATCAATTCCATCCTCTAGCATTTTTCGAATCCTAACTACTTCCTTGCCTCGCATCTGTTCTGTTTGCAATATCAAATCAACATCTTCTGGCGTTGCACCTACTACCCCAACTATCAATGATTTTAGTAATCTTTCCTCCTGAAACTCTAACTTGTCCCTCTCTACTGTATCCTCAACACATTTTTTCTCTTTATTTGAATTCCTATTACTAATGTACTTTACTCCCCCCACCACATCGTTAACGCTTCTTCTACATTGGCTCAAATCTCTAATCAATCTTCGATCCATCCTCTTCCTTATATTCACTATTCTCTATGTTATCTCTACAATCACTACCAAGGTTCTCTCTATCATCAGACTTCCACCTATTTCCCAATCTACTTCCTACTGCACTTGATTCTCCAAACTCAATCGCAGGGTTCTGTACGGTACTACTACGCTCTATACTGATATTTAATTCTCTACACTTAATCACAGGGTTCTCTACGGTACCTCTATGCTCACTACCAGGGTTGTCTCTACTTACACTATTCCTTGTATATTGCTTTCTACTCTCATCTTTTTCTAAATTAGACTTTTCTAAACCGTATTTGACTCTATAACCATCCTCTATCATATTCGTCACTTGATCTTGTCTGCTCAGCGCATCAACGTGCGCCATACTGGCTCCAGGTCTGTGCATAATGGAGTAATCATAGTTCTCTAACTCTAGGGACCACCGTGCTATCTTAGGACTAATTGACTTTCTGGTTAACGTCTGTACTAACGAATTACAATCCGTGATTATTTTGAAGGACCTATGCTCCAAATATGCTCTAAAACGCCTCAATGCATAAATTATAGCCAATGTCTCTAGTTCGAAGCTATGATAACGTGATTCTCTTTCTGTTGTTTTGCCGGAATAATAGGACACAGGGTGCATCTTCCCATCATCTTGTATTTGCATCAGTATTGCGCCATAACCGTATGAACTTGCGTCTGTATGTAATTCCGTTTCTCTATTTGGGCTAAAAATGGCTAATACCGGAGGATTTGCCAATGCATTCTTAAGAGTTTCAAACGTCTTCACCTGTTCTCTATTCATGGGAAACGGACCACCTTCTTTTAAAAACTGCACCAAGGGCTTAGCTGTCGTCGCAAATGACAACATGAAACGTCGAAAATACGAAAAGAATCCCAAGCATGAGTGCAGTGCTTTTACATTTTGAGGGACTGGGTATTTTTTCAAGGCCTCAATATGGGAATCACTAGGAACTATTCCGTTTTGATTAACTTTATACCCCTGGAAATCGATGTTTCGATTGACAAACCTACACTTTTTTAGATTTATCTCTAAATTTTGCTCGCTAAACCGAATGCATAGTCTTTTTAATATATCCATGTGTTCTTCAACTGTTTTAGTGGCTACTAATATATCATCCATGTACACTACAATGCTTTTGTTCCTAATAAAGTCTCTCAAGAGCTCCGAAATAAAACTCTGAAAAATAGCGGATCCATTTTTTAACCCAAAGGGCATTCTCAAGTACTCATACTGTCCTTGCGGTGTCACAAACGATGTATACGGAACTGATTTTTCTTCTACGCCTATTTGATGATACCCACTTTTCAAATCTATAATGGAAAAACAGCACTTGTTTTCTAAAAACTCAAGACAGTCCTCAATAAGGGGCAATGGGAAATTATCTTTAACAATTCGTTTGTTCAGACCACGGTAATCGACACACATTCGAAGTTCTCCTGATTTTTTTTTTACTAGGACCAACGGGGAAGCATAAGGAGACTCACTATGACGGATTACTTTCTTTTCTAACAGATCATCTACTATTTCAGCTACTTTCTCTCTCTCATGGTAGGATAAACGACGCGGAGTACAATGAAATGGTGTTGTTTCTGTTACACGAATCTGCATCTGATACTTTGGTGGTGCTTTAAAGTCAAATTCTTTGTGTAAATAGTATGTCTTAATAACTTCCCTACACTTTTCTGCAAGAGTGGGGCCAAATTCGAAACCTACGTTAATATGTTCCTCTTCATCAATCTCTACCGCCGCACAAAAGTTACTGAACTCGTCGCCTTGATTCATATTCTCGATGGCCATTTTGTCATTCCTTGAGTTTTCTTGTGTCTGATTTTTAAATGGATTAGAACGTTTGATTAGCTCGCTTCTTTCTGATTGATTACCATCTAACTTATCATATAGTCTTATGTTAATATTATTTTTACGTTCGGTGAATAAAGACGCGCAGGCTAAACTAATAGCTTTTTGCTTTAACGAGCTTAATGGTGTGTGTTGCTTCGCATTGATATTTTTCTTATGAACTAATTTTACTTCAATAACTTTAAGGGCATCGCGTCCCAACAATACCGGAAAAGGCAGCATGTTATCATCTACGATGTTTAATAAAACGATATATTTCTTTGTGCAAAATTCAATATGGCACTTAAATTTTCCCCATATGGGAATTGGTTGTCCTCCTAGTCCATAGTATTTCCTAACTTCATTATAGGCTTCAACTATAGCCGACTTCGGTATCAAAGACTTATGAATAAAACTTACAGGGCTACCTGTATCAAATAGACTAAAAATACTGACGCCTCTTTGTTCACCAAACGGAAGTCATAAAGTGATTAACTGGACAGCCGCTAAATCGTCGTTGTTTTTTTCTCCTGGTCGCTCCTCATCTTGAACTGCAGCTACCCTTGTGGCCATCTTTCGTTTCGGGCACTGCGAATATAGGTGGCTGGTACTCCAACAGTTAAAACATGCCCCATCCGGTCTCTTTGGCTGACTGCATTCCTTCATAACGTGCCCAAATTGCCGACAGTTGTAGCAACGCATTGCGCCACCACCTTGCTGCTGCCCAACTGCCATACTCACATTTAGTTTTCCCTTTGTCATACCTTCGCTACGAATTGCTACGACGCCAGGAGCTCTTCTGACCTTATCATAGGTGACCATCTTGTCACGCAACTCGTTGAGTGTGCTGCAATATAGCATGGATGCTGCCATGCCCGTCTTGTCCTGCAGTCCCTCTACGATGAATTTGACCACATCGCTCGTGGCCATGTCTGCTTGCGACGCTATGCTGCACATTGCGACGAAATATTGCAATGCGCTTTCATTATTTGCAATTTTCCGTGCCTCCAGTCGCTTTCCAATGTCCCACGCTGTCACTTTCTGCTCAAAGACGTTGAGCAATTCTGCTCGCATCAATTGCCAAGTCAAAGGCGCCACATGGTCGATGTACGCCTTCGCCGATCCGCCTAGCAGCCGCTTCGCTAATATCCAGCATTTGGACTCGGATACACCATGGAAATTCATAATGTCCTCAAAGTTACTTATCCAACTGGTTACAGCCTGGTCGTCATCTCCAGAAAATGGACGCATCAACGCCTTTGATCTGCTGCATCACACACACGTGCACATCCAGCGCTGAGGCGGATGCGCCCTGTGTCATCCACACTGCTCCAGACGACGACGATGATCCTCCAGTACCTGAAATAGAAAATAAATAGAATTAAATTAGTCTATAAATGTCATTAATGTTGCAATTTTGTTCAATACTCATCTCTTTGTGACCACCTGTTTGTATAAATGTACGTCAACTGTTGCGAATGTCAAAATAGGGCTGCCTGACTGTAAACATGTTTCTAGATGTTAATGTAATGTTAATGTTAATGTTGATGTTACCAGCCCGCCAATTTCAAAATCGCATTATTGTTGTAAGTCAAGCTTAAATGTAAATTGCCAACGTAAGGGTAATAAGAAAAGCTGGAAATAAACTCCGTCAGTAGCAAAACTGGCGGGCGAGTGTGCGCAACGTAGACGTGCACTTGCATCTAAATTAAAAAAAAGTGTCAAGTCGATGCAATCTCTCGGCGTTTCCAACTCCATAGCCTCTTTTCCGTTTTCAATATGCTTAATTTGAGATCAGCTAAGCGCTTGCGAGAAACGTACAATTGTTCCAACTGCTGCAAACGGCGCGATTCTTCTTCGTATTCATCTGATCGCATGGTCAATTTCGAACAAGCGTTGTCTTGTCGCGGCATGAATGCTTCTCGAGCCTTCTGCACATTTTCACCATATTCTTCTGGCGCCGCTTTTACTGCGTGTTGTGCACTACGGTTGTCTCTATCTATCTCGCGCTCAACCGGGACTGCAAAAATGTCTGCCTGCATAGTCTCGTCTGCGCTTGGCGCCGTATTTCCTAGCTCATGCGTGTCTTCCATGATTTTTTTCACTTCTGTACGTAATTGGTGTATGTTGGCATCTTGATCAAAATATACGTTATGTCGCTACGCAATATGTCGCTAAGTTCACTTTTGGTTTTCGCTCTTATGTCTGCATTGTTCATCGCAGAGTTTTTTTTTTTTTTTTTTGGGCAAACCCCACACCTGATATGTAAACTTTTAATAGCACGGTTTTATTATATGTTCTTCTTTCTTGATCGGCGTATTCGAATGAATGTGTGTTGGCATATCGATACTTGTCGAGGTCAAGGTCCGATATCACAGGAGTGTGGATACCAAATTTGGTTGCTATGGCTCTTATAGGTTCTGAGATCCTTGAACTCATATTTTGCAATTGACAAAACAGACCATGAAACCTGTGTGTTAGAGAAAGACAGAGCGAGAAAGAATGAAATTGTTTTCTTGATTCTGGCTATAATAATTATACGATCTGGTTGAGATTTTACACTCTAGAACATATAGTCATCCTCTACGATTCTGCGTTTTTGGTTTTATCGTATCGTCGAAATTGTGGATGCCACAGATTTTCGCTTTTTGTGTGGCCGGAAGTGGGCGGGGCGAAGTTTTGAAATATTTTTGTAGCAGTGACATATCACAGAAGTCTGGATCCAAAACATCGTTGCTCTAGCTCATATAGTCTTTGAGCACTAGGCGCTGAAGGGGACGGACAGACGGACAGACGGACGGACGGACAGACGTACAGACGGACGGACGGACAGACAGACATGGCTCAATCGACTCGGCTATTGATGCTGATCAAGATTCCTTCTGGACGTTACACACATCCACTTTTACCACAAATCTAATATACCCCAATACTCATTTTGAGTATCGGGTATAAAAATTCAATAATTGAAGACTTATGTAAAAATCTAAATATCAAAAACATTACTTCTACTGCACATCATCACCAGACTGTAGGAACCGTGATGCGAAGCCACAGAACATTTAACGAGTTCATACGCTCATACATCTCAGCTGACAAATCAGATTGGGATGTATGGCTGCAATACTTCGTATATTGTTTTAATACAACCCCCTCTATGGCACATGATTATTGTCCATATGAGCTAGTTTTCGGTAAGACTTCAAACTTACCAGTTCAATTTAATACTATAGATAGAATAGCACCTCTATTTAACATAGATGATTACTCTAAAGAGAGTAAATATAGATTAGAAATAGCATATAAACGAGCAAGGATTATGCTCGAGGAGCATAAATTTAAAAATAAACAGCTATATGATTTAAAGTTAAAAGATTTAAATTTAGCTGTAGGAGATAAAGTTTTATTGAAAAATGAAACAGGTCATAAGCTAGATTTTAAATATATAGGACCATATAGAGTAGAAAGTATCGGAGAAAGAGATAACGTCATAATCTCCGACAATATAAATTTTCTTTTTAAGAATACATAACTACATATATAGTAAAAGCTAAAAATAAAATAACTTCATTAGATTACGTTATTTTTCAAAAGGAGGGAGATGTAGTATGCTCATATTAAATTAAATATAATATACACATTCACATAAAGTATTCATTATTTCGAGTACCCACTGTACCGACGGTACTTAAAGAATACACACTGTAACACTTTGTTTCAGTGTTTACGTAACAATAAAGTCCCAGACATTCTGGGTGATCGTATTACGATTCACTCAAGAATGCCTCGAGCGACCCAAGTGCAGCGTCAGCATGTTCCCATGACTTGACGGCACTAATATAAATGCATACACACATATATCTTCCCTCGCGCTCTCGCTGCCAACAGCGCTGAGCATATTCAGACATATACATACTAACATATAAGAGATAAGAACACATGGTTCTGCCGCTCCGCTGCCGGCGTCACTGGCAGCGCAGCTCCGCAACTTTTGGCTTATGAAAGCCCAAACACAATTGTTAAATTGAGAAAACACGAACCAATAAAACAGATCGGAGGATTAACTCCCGTAAGATCAGAGAAAGATTACAAAGAATTATACTTTTGATTACACTATTATATATATGCATTTGTGGTTTGCAGACAGCCAAAAAGTATGCTACAAACAGTATAAATAGAATTCATGTATTTATGTAAGAAGCAAGTAGAAATGCCATTTGATTTTGTCACCGATCGCATATGAAATAGAAAGATCTAAATGGTATTGTACGTGAGGCGGCAGAACATCAGCAGAACACTTTCCCATCCTCTGAAAACTCTGATCCCGTGCGCGACCACTGCAATAGATACATCCTAAAAGTGATCCCTGTGCAAAACTATATCTTCGAAAAGAGGCTGTTAAGCTGTGAGCAACAAACATAAACGTTATATTTGACACACTTTTATGATATAATTATAATAGAGTTGGATATTTTTCATTTAAAATTTAACATTTAATACGATTTTGCTGCATTTTAAGACAGATCTTTGGTTTGACATAATACATTTCGAATAAACTTATTCATTATGGTACGATCTCCACGGAAAATTGGGGCAGAAATTTATTTAGATAATTGAGATTCCACGCATTCAAGAAAGAGGGAAATAAAATTTGAGCACTGCACAATTGATGTCGTAGGCCAACCAGTCTCGACGTTATGTTTTGGGGGCTTGAATGGTTCATGCTCTTTGAGTATATCATAAAAATAACTAACAATGGAAAACGATTTTGCAGTTTTGTCAAATTTGCAGGCATCGACAGTGAAATTTTAAAGTAATTGTAAGGAAAATCGACTCAAAAGTATAAACTTCGGATAACAATATTCAAAATCGTAGAAATCCATATCCATCGAATTTCCCTCTTCGAGTTGTTGTAATTATTTGTAAAAATATTTTAAACTTGTAAATATTCTTATCTTTGCAACAAAATAAGATATGACCTTGAGAGTAAAAACCACATGGACTATGTTCAAACCAAAACTGTTTTCTCCTTAAAATATTGCATATAGAATACTAATCCAACTCTTTCAGTCGATAAAGCAATTCGATTGGGTCTTTGACGATGGGCTAGCTGTGGATATAAGTTTTTCATAATAAATGCTCTAAAAAAAAGTCGTTAGTTACATCTTTGCCCTTACTTTTATAACCATCAAACGAAAACTGATCGGGTGACCAATTACCTGAATATTCGAAAAATCTTTTTTACAGAAGTGCAAATAAAAATACCACCGACAACTTAAACCACTTCTTCCCTCCCATGCGGGAAACTCCTCTGATAAGTGCCACCACCCGATGGTAGGGTATATCGTAAGATCAGCAGCAGCAGCAGCGGCGGCGGCGGCGACGGCGACGAATTAAAATCAACCAAGTGACCGACTCCGCCGAGGGTCTTGTCTTTGCGCTGGCGGCTAGCGTTCGTTGCCAGTTTCTTTTAACTCGTTCACGTCGTTGGTTGTGTCGGTTGCTTGTCGGTCGACGTCGCTTGTGCTTTTTGTATGTGGTGTTCCACGCAGCCGCGCATCGTCGCTATAAGAAGGTGGTTTACGGCACTGGGAGATAATATAGTATAGTATAGGAATAACAGAGCAGCCGATATGAAATTCTGACACGACTTCGTGCAGATCTCCAGAGCTGCGAAACTGCAATGTTGTGTGTGTGAAAAAAGTGCATTAAACAGCAATAACAAAAGGCGCTGCCAGAAAGATTGTGTGAGAGCCGCACGAAGAAAGAAAGAGGCGAAAGAAGGCGGGGAGAGAGAAGTGCAGAAGCAGAAATTGGGAATAAACAAAAAGAAATTGCATATGTAAGTTTGATTTTTGGCGTGCTTCTTCTGCTACAATATTTGTGGGCTTTTCGTTTTATTTTGTCTGCCGTGGATTTTGTGTTTTGTTTTTCCCTCCAAAAAAAGACCACAGATGATAAAACAAAACGCTGCCGAAGAAGAGACATAAATTAAAAAACTTTTAAATAGCTTTTGTCCGGGGCCTGGCGCGACGACGCATCGTCTGGCGGTATTTTACACAATTTTTTTAATCAACTCCATTCGACGGCGGCGTCTACTTGACCATTTGACTTTTTTCGAACAAGTTGTCGCCGCCGCGCCGCTCGTTTTGCATTCAAGTTTTCTCCGAGTGTCCGTCCAGTGTGGTGTATAGACACACATGCAAATTAAATAACTGCGGTAGCGGATTGTGTTTTTAAAAAGTTTTTATTTTACTTCTAACTTCACTGATGTAGATTTAAGTAGAGGGTCACAAAGGATTCCGGACAAAGGGTTTGCGCGATCTTAATTTTTAGCTCGACTTTGCGGTGTCGCTTCTGGATCAAGACTGACTTGAACTTTCTGATCTTTGCATCGTTGATCACTTTCGGGAATAGTTTTTCTATAAACATTTCAATTGATTTCGCCATCCCGAGTATTGGATTTCGTCATCCAAAGAGAGAACTGTAAAATGCCTAAAGTGCAGGATCTGCAGAAAGCCGGGAGTGAGATTGTTTATGAAAAGCCGGGTGTGGGCAAACATTGGTTTTCCATTTAGGCGAGTGTCAAAGATTGGGATTGCGGCGGGAGCCCTTGAGATTGTACATCTTAGAAATCAATTAGGCGGAGGCCCAAGATTGAAATTGTTTTCGTTTTGGAAAGCCAAAGATTGTTTACAACTCGTATAAGATCTCAATAGAATTGGGTACGTTAACTCCCCCCATTCTTAAACGTTTCGTCCCGATACATTTTGAAGTTCTGATAGAGCTCTAATTTCTTCTGACAGTATTTGAACGTTGCTTTCCACTATTTCTTCTGACGGTATTCTTATTGATTTAATAAGTACAAATTTGGTTAATTTATAGCCGAAGTAAAATAACATTATCAATATCAAAATGATTAAGAATAATGTTGTTAATGGTAAGGCCGTTGTGGAGATAATGTTTTTTATCCCCAATCGGCCGACTAATTATTTCGAATTAAACAAAACTCGGCGCAGAAATAAAATTACGATATGTTCTTTAATGCGTGACATCCAAATTGCAAGTGTGGCTTGCCTGCCCTTTACATTGCCGCTCCGATCGCTAAGCGCAGCTTCGCTCGGCCGACGTCGGTAGGCAGACGCAAAGCGGAGATAGCGAAGAGCGAGCTGGCAGAGAGCGTTTAGCAGGGCAAGCAAGCGCAAAGCTTTAACAAACAAATGAGTGACATAGACATAAGTAACAAACAAAATAAGCGGCTGAGGGCCAAGAATTAGGTGCTATTTGGCAAGCAGCTAATCGGCTGTGTTCTGCTCCGAACATTCACCCCCCGTTGGAAGGCAAAGGCTTCCAACAGATCCATCCTGAAGGGGCAGAACCGCCACTTTTCCAACGGCCCTCTTGAAGATGCTTGCTTGGGCGCAGCTGGCGGCTACGCTGGGATGATCGTCGAACGCAGCAATCGGCGCTTCTTTACGAAGGCGGCTTGTCGTGACTACGTCTTGATCATCGGGAACCTCTGTAATTGTATAGAATGGCAGGAAATTTGGCAATGTAGAAATTGTTGAAAGTTGAATTTCATTTAGCGTGGATATGTAGGTTTTTAATATATGGAAAAGTTCGCGCTGCAGTTCCTGATTCTCCGATCGCAGTTTTTCCACTTGCACCTGGCACTCGAGCAGCTGCTTCCTGCATTGCTGCTCTAAGTTTTGGTACTCCAGCGTTGTGGGTCGAAAATCGTCAATAGAGATGCCCGAGGAATTTTCAAAAGCGGCTAAAGCTGCACGCTTATTCTCCGAGCTATCAATGCTTCCTGATACTATCCAACCAAGTTTTGTCTCCTGCAATGTTGGCAATTGGGCTGATAGTCGAATCTGTCCGACGCACATTCAATCGAAGAACAAACCAGAACCTATCAACAGATCGATACGTTGGGGCTTGGAGAAATTAGGATCAGCTAGTTTTAGATTATTCGGCATTGGCCAATCCTTTGCGTCTACGCCGAAGTTAGGCTGCATTTCCGTAATTGAGTTGGTGACAATTGCAGCGAAGGAAGCTCGATAGCTTGCGTCCTGGGATTGTACAACTATATGTACAGACTTGCTCGAAGGTAGAATGGAATCTCCGATTCCAGAGATGTGAACATAAGACGAGCGATGATCCAACTGCAACTGATCAGCAAGTCTAGATGTTACAAAGTTTGCCTGTGATGCAGAATCCAAAATGGCACGACATGGGATAAGTGCTCCATAACGATCTGTTACATGGACGAGAGCAGTAGGTAGCAACACGTTCTGGCTAGGCTGAGATTTCTGGATCGAGGGGGGAGGGCTAGAACACCCGCTTGCTAGAAGCACAGTCGCGGCCTCTTGCTGGATCGATTCCTCGGCCGGTGAAGAGGAAGATGAAGCACCAGTTCCCGATGGAATGTGGAGTAGCGTGTGATGTTTGGCCTGGCAATGCCTGCAAAGTCCTGACCTGCACCTCTGCAATTCATGGCCTTTGTTGAGGCAGTTCAAACACAAGCGGCTCTTCTTTGCTTCTTTGTATCGTTCAAACGCAGAGAGATTCAGGAATTCCTGACATCTAGATATGTAATGCTCGGAGGAATCGCAATGGTTACATATGGGGTTAGGATGGTCGTTACTGGAGGTGATAAGGGTGACAGGTTTGTCTTCTCCCACCTGTTGACTAGGACTTGTTGCCATGGCTGATCCCAAATTCTCCAGCATCCGACATCTCGCTTCCAAAAATGAGGCCATGCTTGACCACCGAGGCAATCCTGACGTCGGCAAGTTCTCTTCCCATTTCTCCTTTGTTTTGTGGTCCAGTTTCGTGCCTATGATGAATATCAGCAACCCATCCGAAATCTCCTGCGGGGTCGCCAAGGTCTGAAGTGCACGCAAGTGCGAATTGATTTTGTCGCTGAGCGCGCGCAAGCCGATAGCTGAGCCCTTCTCCACCCCTTGCAACCCGAAAATAGCCTTGACGTGTGCCTGAAAATGTAACAGTTTATTATCGAATCGCAACATTAGCAAATTCAACGCCTTGTCGTAATTCTCCTCAGAAAGTTCCAAGGAACGAATCGTATCCAGCGCAGCACCATCTAGACATCCACGAAGATATTGGAATTTTTCGATGATTGGTATACGATGGTCTTTGTGCACCATTGTCGAGAACATCGAGTGGAATTCTGGCCAATCCATGTAGTTCCCCCCGAATCGCGGAAGCTGCAACTCGGGCATTCGAGAACGGCCTATACTATTATAGGCGAACAACGACGAGTTCCCCTCGAGAGTATGCCGAGCCGTTGAATTGGCAACATTTACCGTGCGAGCCGCCATCAACTCCCGCGACAGCCTGGACCTAACCTTGACATAAACATTCGAAAAGTCCAGCCGGGCATCATGGGCTAACTGCAGGAAATCCAGCCTTTCAAGGCTCGTTTGAGCGGCATCGAAATCCGCATTCATTCGCTCGATCTGCTCTAAGCGAGCTTGAAGTTCTGCCTCATCTAACTCGGCAAGCTCTCCCTTGGTGAGAAAGCGATCCATGGCCTTTAGTTGGCGCGCGATGGACTCGGCCTTGTTCTTGTAGAAATCTAAATGTCACTCGGCATTGCTGCGTTCGCGACATTGGTAGGCTCAGGTGCTGCCATGTTGCGGTTTTAAAAGAGTCACTCAGCACGACCGAAAAAGACACCCTGTATACGTATAAACGTGGGAACCGAAAGCAAAGGGATTACAGCTAATGCCTTTAGCTGTGCGGCTGTGCGAGCTGTCCGATTCCGCTTTGTACTCCGCTTGTGTGTATTAGTGAGTTCGCTGCACTGCCTACCGCACTGCACTGACCGAATTGTCGCGACAGAGAAATTAATAGCCAGCAATGCGTGTATGTAGGTGTATGTAAGTGTGTTTTAGCACCGAATTGTGCTTAACCGCCGAAAATTTGCTAGGGCTAGCGAATGTCGATCGCGAATGATTATTAATTGACACTGCAACTCAGAGATCACGTCGGGGTCACCAAATTTTATGTGGAGATAATGTTTTTTATCCCCAATCGGCCGAATAATTTTTTCGAATTAAACAAAACTCGGCGCAGAAATAAAATTACGATATGTTCTTTAATGCGTGACATCCAAATTGCAAGTGTGGCTTGCCTGCCCTTTACATTGCCGCTCCGATCGCTAAGCGCAGCTTCGCTCGGCCGACGTCGGTAGGCAGACGTAAGGCGGAGATAGCGAAGAGCGAGCTGGCAGAGAGCGTTTAGCAGGGCAAGCAAGCGCAAAGCTTTAACAAACAAATGAGTGACATAGACATAAGTAACAAACAAAATAAGCGGCTGAGGGCCAAGAATTAGGTGCTATTTGGCAAGCAGCTAATCGGCTGTGTTCTGCTCCGAACAGCCGTATTACCTAATGTTATAAGGGGATTTAAAATATTAACATTATCAAAAGAAAATTGCTTATCATTCGATTGTATATAATCAACTAATTCAAAACCGCTATATCTATGATGCGATATATATCTTAGAATTTTACCCTTATCATTTATGTGGGTTATATTATTTATTACAATTGTGTTGTTGAATATAAGGAGATACGACCCTAACAAAGTAGCATTGTCTACGATATTTTTGCCTGAAACTAATTTGGCACCATCCTGAATGATGTCTATTTCTTTGTTTTTTTCCTTTTTTTTAGTGCAGTTGGCTTTAAAGCCATTAAGTAAATTGGTGAAACAGGTCTTCTTTAAATTTATTTGTGCGTAATTGTTAAAAGTTTCACTTTTAAAATTATTCATTAAATAGTATTTCTCCTTACATTCACAAACTTTTTCACTTATAACTAACATTCCATCATTTTGTGAGATGGCTCTTGCATGGTAAAACTTGAAAATATCTTTAATTTGAGGATATTTTATGTAAATGATTATTAAATCAGCATTTCGAATTATTTTAACCGTTGCAATGTCCAGCAGATCAGACAGTTCAACAGGATGTTTTTCATGCTTATAAATGTCCTCTATTTCGTTTTTATTTAAAATTTTTGTATTGAAAATGTTTACTTTTAAGAGGGTTATGGTATCAACTAAATTTAGTAGGTCAAAAGTTATTAATTTTAAACGATGCTTTCTCAGTATCGTTTCTTCATTGAAGATGACATTTTTTAATGAATTTGATAGCAATTCAATTTCTTTGAAAAATTTGGAATTTATTACAAATTGTTTATTATTATTTTCAGTTAATTCATTTACTTTATTTTGTATTTTCAAAAAGTCGTCATGATCAGGGCTGCCTGCTATCCATTTCCAAATGGTACCTAATTCATTTATTCCCCTTTCATTCCGTTTTGGAACTAATTCTGAAATCATTAATTTTAATAGACTTAAGTCCATTGATATTTCCCACTCATCGTCTGAATTAATTGATTTGTTGACATATTTGGATTCTTTATCAATTATCTCTCTATAAAAACTCAAATTAGTAATATGGAAAAGTTCAGCGTATGTTTCATAAGTGTAAACGTCTCTGTCGTCTTTGAGCAATAGATAGTCACTATGCGTATAGTCAATTACTTCCGAAGTCGTCAATATAACAAAAGTCAGTATTAGTATATTCGCATACATTTTCTGGAAAAAAATATTTAATATTTGATATTATCTTTATGTATAATTCTGTTTCTATTGTTGATTATAATTTTAATCGGTCGATTTTCCTTAACTACCTGCTTTTTGTATCGGGATTGAAGTTTATCTCTTTCCCCGAATTTCTTTTCATAAACTACTTCTCCTATTTTATAATCTTTTTCTCTTCTATCTTTGTTATGTAGCTTAAGCATTTTGGTCTGAGCTTCCTTAAGTAATATTGGATTATGCTTCTATTTTGTTATACAATATGTCATATGGCATTTGATTGGTCGTTGAATGTATCGTCAGGTTATATTTCAGTGCGGCCCTTATTATTATTTCTGAATAATCTGTTAGATTTAGTTCATCCTTGATGCACCGCGCTATTTCTGTTAGTGTGGAATGTACCCTTTCTACCTGACCATTTGAGGTGCTGTGTCTGGGATCAGCATAATAAATAGTTAAGTTACTTCTTTGTATGAATGATCTAAATTGTACTGAAGTAAAGCTTGGTTCGTTGTCAGTCATTAAAGATGTTGCTAACGGAAAGTGTTGCAAAATTTCCATTACCTTATTTTCAATGTTAAATTTACTTTGAATTTCCTTGACCACCAATTATTTGGAATAAGAATCTATACAAGTTATGAATGTTAGGTTTTGGGCATAGTATATGTCTAAGTGTATTTGATCTCCTTCTTTTGCTGGAATGGGAGCTTCCCCAATTGGAATTTTTACAGGGTGTCTGTGATATTTGTTTTTGTTACAGATCTCACAATTTTTTATATATTCTTTTAATTTTTTGTGCAGGTTTGGCCAATAATACAGCTTAGTTTTTTGTTTGTAATTTTCGTCTAGTCCTCTATGGGCTCTGCAATGTGTTTCTTCTATAATTATAGCTTTATCTTCTGAATTTACTACATCTTGGAGGAACTTTCTCGTGAAGAGAAATTTATTTATGAAGTTTTCCTTTAGCTTATTTTGTATAAGGTATAAATCTTCTAAAGTGCAGTGTATTCCTGTGGTTAAGTGAGGCTGAATAAATTCTTTTAAAATAATTAGCAGATTGTCTACCGTATCAAATTCAATAATATGTCGGGTATTTTCATAAACTCTTACTAGCTCATGAACTGTGAATCTCCCTTGCGCTAATAGTAGCTGCTGTTTAAATTGGTTTAGAGGCTTGCTAGTCTCTTGAATGACGTTTTCAAAACTACTCTCAGCTGAATGCTGAGTATTTATGTCTGATTCTGATTCTGTCTGGTCGACATCACTATCTGTCATATGATTTATTTTAATCCGAGATAAAGCGTCCGCTACTACATTAGTTGAGCCTGGCTTATATGATATGATTTTTGGTGTGAAACTTTCTATGAAGTAATACCAACGTTTCATTTCAACATTTGGATTTTTTTGCGACATTGCAAAGGACAAAGGTTGGTGATCTGTATGTATTTCAATTCCACTCACTCCGTATAAATAATTTCGCAAATTTTTTAATGCCCATAGTAGCATATAATTGCTCGGTCTTACTTAAAGTTTTAGAAATAAATGTTATGGGATTCCCATCTTGCGACAAAACTGCACCTATTGCTATGTCCGATGCATCTGTGGTTAATGTGAATTTTTTATTGTAATCTGGTTGTACTAATTCAATATGTGCTATTAAACTGTCCTTTAAATTATTAAATGCTTGCTGGTTCATCCAGCTGTATTAATGTTTTCTTGGATGCCCTTCGTGAAACTTTCCCATTTACTCCACTCAGATATTTTGTTAATGGTTTGGCAATTGTAGCATAATTTCGGACAAATTTTCGGTAATACCCTGTTAGTCCTAAGAAGCTACGTAACTCTCTGATATTTTTAGGAATTGGATAGTTTTGTATTGTGGAGATTTTGTCTGGATCTGTTTTAATGATATTTTGGGAAACAATGTATCCCAGAAATTTGGTTTCCAATTGAAAGAATTTAGACTTTTCTAGGGAAATTTTCATGTAAGCGTTTTGCAATATCTGTATTATATGAATTAGATCTTTATAAAGTTGTTCTATAGTTTTTGAGAATATTATTATATCGTCCATATAGACGTGACAAGTTTTCCCAACTTGTTCTCTAAGTATATCGTCCATTGCCCTTTGGAAAATTCTGGGAGCGTTCGTCAATCCCATATGCATTCTTAGAAATTCATATTTGCCGTTATTTATGGAAAAAGATTTTTTTTCAATATCTGATTCCCTCATTAAAATCTGATAGAAACCCGACTCTAAATCAATGGCCGAGAAATACTTTGCCTTACCTAAATTGGCAAGGATTACTGAAGGATCTTGCATAGGGTATCTATCCGGTATGGTGTTTTCATTAGGTTTCTTAAAGTCTATTACTAATCTATGTTTAGGAGTTCCGTCCTCATTTACTCCCTTCTTTGGTACTACTATTACCGGTGAATTATATGGGCTTTTACTAGGTCTGATTATACCTTCATCTAACATTTTACTTATTTCGTTATTAACGAAATCGTTAACCGAATAAGCGTATGGGTACTACTTGCCATATACCGGTCTATCATGTTCAGTTTTAATCTCTCCTTTTATATCCGTTCTGAATGGTAACTGTAAATTTATATTGACATGGTCTTCTTCGATGATAGATACCATTTTCTCTCTGAGATTGTCTAAATTGTCCTCTTTGTAGGTTATTGTGTTATACAATTTCATTTTTTTCAATTCAGAATTTGCATAATTTTAAATGTCGGATATTTCTACGACGGCGCGTTCAGGATTTTTGCATCCCAAACTTTTAAATTGTTCATTGTCGGATAATTCAACGACGGCGTGTTCAGAATTCTTTAATCCGGCGTGCTCAGGATATTTTAATCCCAAACTATTAAAACTTTGGATGAATCCCAAACTATTGACGGATAATTCTTCGTCGGCGTGCTCAGGATTTTTTGATCCCAAGCTATATAAACTTCCTTCTACCTTTACTGAATTACTTTTCATTTCTTTTTCTTCTTCAAAATATTTTTTTATTATATATTCTTTCAACGGAAGGATGGTTTTTCCTTCTATAAAGGTTAATTTGTTTAAAGAAATTACCTCGTCATATATTAGTTTCTCCTCATTGTCTTTATAACTTAAAGTCCCCTTTCCTGTATCAATAACAGCTCCGATTTTCTTTAATAGGTTAAATCCTATTAGTAAATCTGCCTCCATTCCATCTATTTCATAAAACACTTGTTTTGTGTTGAAAATAGTTATATTATGGAAATATTTAATTATTGAAAACCCATTCACTGTAGCAACTTTCTTATAAATTGATAATTATACCCGATACTCAAAATGAGTATTGGGGTATATTAGATTTGTTGTAAAAGTGGATGTGTGTAACGTCCAGAAGGAATCGTTTCCGACCCCATAAAGTATATATATTCTTGATCAGCATCAATAGCCGAGTCGATTGAGCCCTGTCTGTCTGTCCGTCTGTCCGTCCGTCCGTCCGTCCCCTTCAGCGCCTAGTGCTCAAAGACTATAAGAGCTAGAGAAACGCAGAATCGTAGAGGATGACTATATGTTCTAGAGTGTAAAATCTCAACCAGATCGTATAATTATTATAGCCAGAATCAAGAAAAGAATTTCATTCTTTCTCGCTCTGTCTCTCTCTAACACACAGGTTTCATGGTTGGCTTTGCCAATTGCAAAATATGAGTTCAAGGATCTCAGAACCTATAAGAGCCAGAGCAACCAAATTTGGTATCCACACTCCTGTGATATCGGACCTTGACCGTTTCGTGTCCAAATTTCGCCACACCCCCTTCCGCCCCCGCAAAGGACGAAAATCTGGGGCATCCAAAAATCTCAGAGACTATTAAGGCTAGAGTAACCACTATTCGCACTTCTGTTAGATCTCACTATAAAACGTATATCTCAGAATTTCGCCCCACCCCCTTCCGCCCCCACAAAGAACGAAAATCTGTTGCATCCACAATATTGCACATTCGAGAAAACTAAAAACGCAGAATCATAGATAATGTCTATATCTATCAGATTGCTGAATCTGGATCAGATCAGATCATTTTAATAGCCAAAGGAACAAATCAATTTCCACTGGCTACGCAGCGCCCGACGTCACGCTCAGACTGATTTTCTGTCTCTCTCGCACGCACTCTTTGTCGTGTGGTTCAATATTAGCGGCGTCTGCCGGAGGAGAGCCATACTGACTTAGTATCGGGTATAACTGTAGAGTTGCGGTGTCCGCAGCAACTCACAACGTTCCCCCTCGTTTTATTTTCGTAAATTCCCTTTTTTATATAACAGGAAGTTGCTCCCGTATCTATCAAAACTTTTAATTCTCTGTTTATTTTTTTATCTACTCTTTTTAAGTAGGGCAGACCTACTTCGGGGGCTGATCTAAAAAATGGTCCTCCTCAACGTTATTTATCCGCATTGCTTTATTAGCCGGTTGTTCCGACATTTCGTTTGGCTTTCGTTTCTGCGCCTGATTTTCGTTAGACTGATTATTCGGTACTACGTTTACCCTAAAATGCTGAGCTTGGTTATAATTGTTATTATTTCTTCTATAATAACCGTTAGTATTCTCCCGATAATTTATATTATTATTATTTCCCCTGAATTGATTGCTGTTCTGTCGGTTCTTGATTTGTATCGATTCGTCTACATCCATTGGTTCTGGGGCCTGATTTTGTTGTCTATTACCCAAGAAATAGGGTTGTCCCCATGACATGTTATTCCTCTGAAGATCCCTTTTTTGGTCGAATGGTGAACTATTAGTCCTTGGTTGTCGTTGGTTGAATCTTAATGTATTGTAGTTATTATTCCCTGAATTTCTGGAGCCACTGAATTGGTAGGCAAATTGGGCCCGAATGTTATTTGATTGAAATTCCTGTACCTTTGCCAAGGCATTCGGTAAATCTGGGGGATTAAATGAAAATAGGATTTCTGCAATGCCGCCGTTTAGGCCAGTGACAAAAATGCGTAAGGCATTCTCTCTAATTTTCTTATTTGATTCTTTCGTGATTTCACTGTCCTTTCCGTGAGTCATTATTGTCTTATTTATTAACAAGGTCATTTTCTTGTTAACCTCGTTATAGAAATCTATTATTGAAAGGTTCCCTTGTCGGAGAACGCTTCCTGTTCTATTATGTAAATTGGTCTCTTGTCACTGTAAACAAAGTCAAGTCGTGAAAGTATGGCATCAAAATTTAAAACTGTCCCGTGGTTGGTCAGTGCGTCATGTGCTGGTCCTGTTATTTTGTTTCTCAAAATTGTTAAGGCAATATAAAATTGCTTACTTCCTTTCTTATATAACTTCACTGCAGTTTCTGCAGCTTCCCTCCATCCTACGTATTGGTTTAATCCACCATTGAAAATTGGTAGGGATTCTATTACCTTTAATGTGGTGTCATCTTTTATTGCCTCGTCTATTGTTTCTGACTGATAATCTGATACCTGATCGGATTTAGTTTCTATTTGTTGTTTTAAATTTACAATTTGCTCCTGTACTTGTGAAATTTGAAGTGCTATCAATTGTTTGACCAGATCTGCAGTGAGATCGGTCCTTGTTTGTGAGTTAACCATTTTTAGTTTTTCCAAAATCTAAAGTTAGTTGATCCACCTTAAATTTTTCTTATATGTTTGTTTTTATAATCTAATATAACCTAATTGAACTTAAAAACTTTGGTTTTTTTGGTTTTTTTGTATTTTTGAATTGTCTTGATTAGCTTTTGTATTTATTTGTATTTTGTATTGTATTTGTATTTGTATTTGTATTGTATATTGTATTTATTTTTGCACACCCTAAGCTCCGGTTTGTTTCCTTTTTATCTCACTTTTTCTTATATTATATCTCACAGTCACTCCGCGTTTTTATATCTGAAGGATTTATTCCATTAATTAATTGTCCTTCGGGTTTCGGCACGACGCAACACTTTTATTATTCGGTGCTTTTTATACAACGTCGCCCCACGTTGGGCGCCAATTAAATAACTGCGGTAGCGGATTGTGTTTTTAAAAAGGTTTTATTTTACTTCTAACTTTACTGATATAGATTTAAGTAGAGGGTCACAAAGGATTCCGGACAAAGGGTTTGCGCGATCTTAATTTTTAGCTCGACTTTGCGGTGTCGCTTCTGGATCAAGACTGACTTGAACTTTCTGATCTTTGCATCGTTGATCCCTTTCGGGAATAGTTTTTCTATAAACATTTCAATTGATTTCGCCATCCCGAGTATTGGATTTCGTCATCCAAAGAGAGAACTGTAAAATGCCTAAAGTGCAGGATCTGCAGAAAGCCGGGAGTGAGATTGTTTATGAGAAGCCGCGTGTGGGCAAACATTGGTTTTCCATTTAGGCGAGTGTCAAAGATTGGGATTGCGGCGGGAGCCCTTGAGATTGTACATCTTAGAAATCAATTAGGCGGAGGCCCAAGATTGAAATTGTTTTCGTTTTGGAAAGCCAAAGATTGTTTACAACTCGTATAAGAGCTCAATATAATTGGGTACGTTAACTTGCATACATATGTGTGCGTTTCTCTCTGTGTATTTGGCAATTAAAACCCAAACATTAATGCAATTGTTGCTAACCAATTTCTGTTTCACCGACTGATAGTTTTTTT
This sequence comes from Drosophila miranda, assembly GCF_003369915.1. Lineage (NCBI taxonomy): Eukaryota > Metazoa > Arthropoda > Insecta > Diptera > Drosophilidae > Drosophila > Drosophila miranda. The sequence continues at coordinate 31,894,531 of NW_022881614.1, forward strand.
ATGTGCAAAGCCGCCAAACATTTATGCAACGCGAGCAGAAACAATATCATCGGAAAAGGAACAACTTTGGTCACAGTTTAAAGTGCTCGGGTGAGGTAAGTTTTATTTAACAGATGGACGGACGGACGGATGGACGAACGGACGCAAAGCAATTAACATAAACCAATTACAACTAATTACAATCAAACGTATTAGTCGCCGCAAATCGTGCGCCCCACGGCGTCTGTTGTGTCATTAAACCGATACGGAATTTGCATAAATTAGATAAGGATTACCAGCAAATAGAACATAGACGCAGAACAGAGACCCAGAGAACCATACACAGGCGCAGACCGAAACCAATTTAATATTTTCCTGGCCTTTAATGGCACTCGTAAATGGAGAAAAGGGTAAGCCGAAGCTAGGGAATACCCTAGAAGTATACTTTTTCCAGGGTTCAGCATCCCTGGTAATCCACAGAGAGACCTTGGAGTGGGTGCCAAAAAGCATTTCAACAAATACAATATATAGGACAAATTTCAACAATTTCAATGGAAAATAAATTGAAATTAAATTGCTCTGGAATTTATTTTGATATTACATCGTGCTGGTGGATTTCAATCTTCACAGGAAACCCGATGCGACCTGCGATTGGCCAATCATTCGGCTGATGACTTAATTTTGCGAATCCTTTAAATACTCTCTTTAAATAATAAATACTCAGGCGCCAAGCAAGCAAGTCGTGTACAACATACAGAGGAACAAAATCGTGAAAAACTCAAGTGATACACTATTATTTATTAAACAGAGTGTTTTGTTCACATCATAAACTGTGTCCGCATTGAAAGACAACAATTGACGGTGGAAATAATTGAAGTTAACGCTACAACGCCAATTTTAATAAAATACAGTGGAAAAATATTTGTTTTTGGTTGTGCTGTGGAAGAAGAATATTTGTTATTGTTCTGAACCACTCTCAGTATACCAGCATTTGATCTTTCGGAGTCAGAGAGACTAACGTAGCCATACCCAATAAAAGGTTGCAAGCCGTGCAGACAGCAAAGTGATTGGCAACGCATTGTAAAGAGTCGGCAAAGCAGTATATCAAGCAGTATAAAGCAGTATTTCAAGCATCACCGTAACGGAAAAACGTTTTGAACATGGCTCCAGTTTCAACTCGAAGAACTCGAAGAGTTCTGAGGAAATACCAGAAAATATTCAGAAAGCCCTGGACAGAATGTTTGCTAAGCAGGCTGAACTAATCACGGCAAATACGTTAAAGTCTGAGGGTGTATTGCAGGCCATAGAGGAAAAGTTCACAGCTATGACCAATCAAATTCTTGGTATGGCAGTAGATGTGAAGAAACTTACTGAACGTTTCCTGCAATTGGAAAAGGCGGGTGAGGTAATCCACGAAATGGAGCAGCAAATTATCAAACTCAAAAATGAGGTACATGGTATGCAAGAAATACGTGCGCAACTTAGAGATCTAAGCACACAATGTGTTGAGCGCGCCAAAGCGGACATTGCGTGTGATCTCCGTATTCATGGAATACCTTTGAAGAAGGTGAAATGTTGAAGGTGCGATTCAACAAAATGTGCTTTGCCCTTAACCTAACACCCCTCCCAAGGGTGAAAGACATCTTTAGGATCCGACAGAGAACTCACTGAACAGCTGTTGATCCAGTGATAATCCTGCGAATAGAGAGTGTGAGAGAGAAGGCGGCGTTGTTGCGAGCTGTTGGCATTTTAGTATTTTTTAAATGGTCCATAATATGAATAGACTTCCAACGAATAGTAGGATATTGATTCGTACGCTGGCTAAACAAAAAGATGGCATAAATATTTGTCATATAAATGCTCAGAGTCTGTATGGTAAGATTGATGAGTTCCGAGATATGTTTGAACAATCAAATGTTGATGTAGTTTGTGTTTCGGAAACGTGGTTCATGCCGCATCTATGTGATAATGTCATTTTGTGTACCGGATCTGATCGGGAAGGAAATGGTGGGGGTGTTGCTGTATACATAAACAAGAAACTCAAATCCAAATTAATATGCAAGCACCCTCCAGAAAGTGCAATAGAATACCTTTTTATAGTATTATCGGCCTCTAACAGTTCTCTTAAATTACTATTGGGCTGTCTGTTCAGACCACACCGCAATACAATATACCAACAAGTAATTGATGCAATTTCAGACCTATCTGTAAGCTATACTGACGTAATTATAATCGGGGATCTAAACAGCAATATACTGAAGGAACGACATATGGAGTCAGCGATGGCATCGTTAGGCTTGCATCTAGTCAATAATAGTAGACCAACACATTTCTCAAACACTGCAAGTACATTATTGGACCTTTGTTTTGTCAATGATAAAGAAAAAATCGTTCTTTATGATCAGTTATCTGTCCCAACATTTTCCAGACACGACCTACTTTTCCTGACTTATGATTTTAATTGTAACGAGGGGGAACGTTGTGAGTTGCTGCGGACACCGCAACTCTACAGTTATACCCGATACTAAGTCAGTATGGCTCTCCTCCGGCAGACGCCACTAATATTAAACGATACGACAAAGAGTGCGTGCGAGAGAGACAGAAAATCAGTCTGAGCGTGACGTCGGGCGCTGCGTAGCCACTGCAAATTGATTTGTTCCTTTTGGCTATAAAAATGATCTAATCTGATCCAGATTCAGCAATCTGATAGATATGGTCATTATCTATGATTCTGCGTTTTTAGTTTTCTCGAATCTGCAATATTGTGGATGCAACAGATTTTCGTCCTTTGTGGGGGCGCAAGAGGGTGGGGCGAATTTTTGAGATATACGTTTTATAGTGACATTTTAAAGGAGTGTGTGTATCAAATTTGGTTACTCTAGCCTTAATAGTCTCTGAGATTTGTTGATGCCTCAGATTTTCGTCCTTTGCGGGGGCGGAAGGGGTGTGGCGAAATTTTGACACAAAATGGTCAAGGTCCGATATCACAGGAGTGTGGATACCAAATTTGGTTGCTCTGGCTCTTATAGGTTCTGAGATCCTTGAACTCATATTTTGCATTTGGCAAAACCGACCATGAAACCTGTGTGTTAGAGAGAGAAATTGTTTTCTTGATTCTGGCTATAATAATTATACGATCTGGTTCAGATTTTGCACTCTAGAAGATATAGTCATCTTCTGCGTTTTTAGTTTTCTCGTATCGTCGAAATTGTGGATGCCACAGATTTTCGCCCTTTGTGGGGGCGGAAGTGGGCGGGGCAAAGTTTTGAAATATTCTTGTAGCAGTGACATATCACAGAAGTCTGGATCCAAAACATCGTTGCTCTCGCTCTTATAGTCTTTGAGCACTAGGCGCTGAAGGGGACGGACAGATGGACGGACGGACAGACGGACAGACGGACGGACGGACAGACGGACAGACAGACATGGCTCAATCGACTCGGCTATTGATGCTGATCAAGAATATATATACTTTATGGGGTCGGAAACGATTCCTTCTGGACGTTACACACATCCACTTTACCACAAATCTAATATACCCCAATACTCATTTTGAGTATCGGGTATAAAATGATTGACGACGACATATGGTACCGAAATTTTAAGAGCATTGACATTACCAAACTTAATGACGAATTCAATACATATGACTGGAATATAATATTTAACATGGATGATGTTAATTCTCAAGGAGAACAACTACGAGCTCACATAACATGTCTTTATGAATAATTCGTACCGCTGCGTAAATTAAAGACAGACAGAACGTCTGTTCAGTATCAAGAATTTAAAGCTTTAAGGAAAAAAACCAACCTATTAATACTGACAGCTAAAAAGTATTTTTATTCTGTTAGGTTTCAAAGTGCAATATTAACAAGAAGGACATGGAGGGAGCTCAAAGATTTGGGAATAGGGAAGAGGACAAATAACACCAAAATTGATGTAGACATAGATGAATTAAATAGAAAATTTGTGATAAACGGGGTACCTGAAGTAGCATATAATCATTATCTTGACAATATACCGAATAGTTCCTGTGATAATAACTTTAGCTTCATGTGTGCCAGTCAGTGTGATGTCCTTGAATCTGTGCTTAAAATTAAGGCAAATGCAATCTGACTGGATGAAATACATCCAAAATTTCTAAAAATCTTACTTCCGAAAATATTACCACATGTGACTTATATTTGCAATACTGTCTTAACAAAATCAATATTTCCAAGTACATGGAAGCTTGCGAAAATAACCCCGGTCCCTAAAGGAAAAAATGAATATAGATCTATATCAATTCTATCGTTTTTGTCAAAAGTTCTTGAACAATTAATGTCTTAACAAATTCGAACTTTCCTAGATAACAATGAACTACTAAGTGACAAACAGTCAGGTTACAGAAGCTGTACTACGGCAATAGTAAATATAACGGAAGACATTAGATTAACACAAGATGAAGGAAATGTGACGCTATTAGTACTACTTGACTTTAGTAAAGCGTTTGACACGGTTAACCACGAAATCTTATTAAGTAAATTAGTTAACTTTTTCAATTTTAGTAAGCTAGCTATAAAGCTATTAAAATCGTATTTAACGGATAGAAGACAGGTAGTAGTAAGTGGAAGTAGAATTTCTTCAATGATGAGCACTACACGTGGTGTGCTTCAAGGTTCAGTTCTTGGGCCGCTTTTGTTCTCATTATATGTGAATGACCTGCCAGAAGTCCTGTTAAATTGTAAAAGTCATATGTATGCGGATGACGCCCAAATGTATGTTATTCGTCCATTGAGTAAAATTGATGAGTGTATAAGTGTGTGTAACAGTGATTTGTTCAATGTGAGTAGCTGGGCGAAGCGTAATGGTCTGGCACTTAATCCAGATAAATGTAAATGTGTAATTATATACAAGAAGCAACTAAATACGATGGCCTATCCAAAACTTGAAATCGAAGGAAAACAAATTAATTACGTAGATCATGTGGAAAACTTAGGATTAAAATTTAACAATACGCTTTCTTGGAGTAACCAAGCTACTTGTAGAACATTGTGAGGAAAGGTATTCCTGTTAGTGCAGGGTTAAGCGCTAACGGCCGTTATCCGGGGATATCCGGAGGCGGCGAATTCCCGAGGAGAGCTCTCCCGGGAACCCAAGATGAGAGGGGAGGACCCCTGGAGAGAGAGCCGCGGGATGACGGGATCGGGCCGGCAGTGGCCCAGCGCATGACCAAATATGGTCATGAGATCACGCCACCAGCCAGGTCCCGTTGGGAACCCGACAAGGGAATGAAGGAACGCCGATGGAAAAATACGGGCACCGCATGGCGGAAAGTGCCGTTAGCGCCAGGCGGCATCGGCGGCGCTGACGCAGATGCGAGCCTATAAGAGGAGGGCCGCGACCAGGAACAGGGGACAGTCAGCAAACGGAGCTAGCAAGAGTGAAGTGCACAGTGAGCGACAAGAGTGAGACCAAGCGAAGGGAAAAGAGCGTTAGAAAGCGAACACGTTGTGTGAGGATTGAGAGGCGGACTCGAGCGTGCAGCCAGGAGCCAAAGACCCCAATCCCTTGAACCAACGGTGCCACGCTTGACGCGCAACCCACCAGGAGTGAGGCACCCTCGGGCCGCAAAGCCAAGGGAGTCGAGTGAGAGCGAACGCGTCAGGCGCCTGACTGAGAGGCGGATTTGGGCCACGTGCCAAGAATCGCTAGCCCCAGTCAGTAGAGCCGGCGGTGCCACGCTCGGCGACGCCGTGGGGGGCCCAGGGAGCGACCCGCTCATCGAACCACAGAGGAGAACCACGAGGAGAACCCGCACCGGAGTCGGAATAGCGTAAGATAGACTTAAGATACCAATAAAGCATACTAGCATACCAGTACAAGACCCAACCCGTGCCTTCTTACTTGTCGTCGGGGCAACATACAAATATTGTTGCAGCGAGCCTACCGACCGCTGAGCCAGCCCAGCTGCATCAGACGGGAAAAGGACGGAACGTTACAACTGGCGCCCAACGTGGGGCCTCTCGACAAGCAAAAGACAAAGTGCATTTGGGAAGGGCGGTATTGAGTTTGGTATCGCGAGGGCATAAAAATGAGGAGCCGACGATGGGTTAATTCATTGAGGAAAGGGGACTTGGTCCAGTGCGCGCGGGCGTGCGGTCTTCGATTGGAAGGCACGCTGACCGAGATGCGCCGAATCTTCAAGGAGTGGGTAGAGAAACACGGAGAGGAACCGGAGTATGCGGACGCGATCGAGGCCTGGGAGATGAAGGCGGGAGGAGCCGTGACCGCGGCCCAAATGGAGGACGGGGCGGATCCATACGAGCGCCTGACGCTGCCGGCGAGTGCGGAGCAAGTAACGCTGTGGAGACGGCCGTCAGACCCGGCAGAGGAGCTCATCGCGAGCCTGGCGGTCCCGGTGAAAAGCCGGTCGCCTAGCCGACCGCGGGCAGAGAGTGGGGAGAGGCCAACCAGGCCAGCACAGCCGGAGCAAGGGGGCGAGAGAAACCCACAGGGATTGGTAGAAGGGAGAGCAGGGGAGGATCGTCGACGGGGACTAGATGAACAAACCACGAGACCGCCCAGTTCGAGTTTTGCCCACGTCGCCAAGCAGGTCAGGGAGTGGTCGTTTCGGTTCGACGGAACGGCGAAACCACTCGAGTTCCTGGAACAGATCGAGTGGTCAGCCGACATGTACGGGTTGGAGTTGAATCTAATTCCGCGAGCCATGCCTGAGCTGCTAAAGGGTCGGGCGCTCATGTGGTTTGTAGCCAACAACAGGCAGTGGCAGACATGGGACGCATTTGCGCGTAGCTTCCAAGCATACTTCCTGCCGAGGGGGTATTTTGAAAAATTACTCCAGGAGGTGAGGTTGAGGAAGCAAAGATGGGGAGAGCCATTCAAGGACTACATGGTGGAGATGCAGACCCTTATGCGGCCACTAAAATGCACGCCCGAAGAGCAGTTGGAGCTCATTAGAGACAACAGCATGCCCGATCTGAGGGTGTTCATCCGGCCACATAGGTGCAGAGACCTGGATCACATGATGACGCTGGCCGACGAGTTTGAGGCTCTGGAGAGGGACCGGCTGGAGTTCCAACGGGAGTGTCCGGCGAATAAGGCAAAAGCAAACAATCCGTTCGCTCGTCCGGCAGTAACGGAGATATGTCGCCGCTGTCAGGGCGACACGACAGCCAGCTCTGATTCGACAAGGGAAAAAAGGCCGCTCCCAACGCGGCGGGACGACCAAGCGAACACGAACATAGAGGCTGGGCTCGTGAAAAACCCAGCCCAGGCGTGTCGACGATGTGGAAGTGACCGCCATTGGGCACAAGCATGCGATGGCCGATCTGCTGGAGGTGCGGCAAGGTAGGAGCCCCGACATGGCAGTGCTGCCAGAAAGCGGGAAACGCCCCGCGACCCAAGCCGCGGAGGGCCGTGCCAGGGTCGCAAGACGAAGCCCCCCAAAGCTCATAGGAGAACTCACGGAGGAGGATGTCCAGCTGTCGGCGGTAGTGAGGATCGCGGGCAGCAACTGGAAAGCAACGGTCGATACCGGGGCGACAAGCAGTTTTATCAGCTGCGAGGCGGCGAGTAGACTGGGGGAAGAGAGGCGACAGAAAGAGACGAGGAAGCTGGTGCGGCTGGCTGACGGACGCAGCCGGGAAATCAATTCCCAGATCGAGGTGGAGCTGGCCTTCGGGGACAAGATCGTTACAATCCCGCTTCTCGTGTTGCCCGGAGTAATAGATGAGCTGGTTCTGGGATGGGATTTCCTCGCCGCGGTCGGAGCAGAGGTGACCTGTGCGGGACACAGGATTGTGATCCCGGCGAGAGGCCACCGCCAGGGGCGGTTGGAGGAGAAGCTGTCAGTGGCGGTGGTAGCGAACACGGGAAGGTCTGTCGAGCCCGCATCCGACGGAACGCGAGCGGAGGAGGGATCGGTTGAAAACTTCCTGGCAAAGGAGCTGGAAGAGTTCCGAGAACTGAAGGGAGTGTCGAACATAGCTACACACACGATCTCTATGAGTGATGCACAGCCGGTCAAACAGCGCTACTATCCCAAAAATCCCAAGATGCAAGCCGAAATCAACCAACAGGTTGACGAACTGCTGGAAAGAGGGGGTATTGAGCCATCGAAGAGCCCGTACAGTTCACCCATCGTGATGGTCAAAAAGAAGACGGGAAAGTGGAGATTATGCGTGGACTTCAGACAGATAAACGCGAAGTCCATCAAGGATGCGTACCCCATGCCAAGAATAGACTATATTTTGGACCAGCTCAGGGAGGCACGGTTCATCAGTAGCTTGGACTTAAAGGACGGATATTGGCAGATACCACTGGAGGAAGGCAGTAGAAAGTTCACCGCGTTCACGGTGCCCGGCAAAGGGCTGTTCCAGTGGAAGGTGATGCCATTCGGACTCCACTCAGCCTCGGCTACGTTTCAGAGGGCATTGGACCAGGTGATAGGCCCCGAGATGATGCCACACGCGTTCGCGTACCAAGACGACATCATTGTCATCGGCCGTACCGAGGAGGAGCACAAGCGCAACCTCAAAGAAGTTTTTCGACGGTTGAAGAACGCCAACTTGCGCCTAAATGTGGACAAGTGTCAATTTTTTAGGAAGGAGCTACGATACCTGGGGCATTTGGTAACGGGAGACGGAATCTGCACCGATCCCGAGAAAGTGGCGGCCATTAAGGAGTTGCAGCCGCCAGCGAGTGGCAAAGAGCTACGACAATACTTGGGCGTGGCCTCCTGGTACCGGCGTTTCGTAAAGGGATTCGCCACGTTGGTGCAGCCCCTCAGCACTTTGCTGAAGAAGAAGGCCAAGGGGGAATGGTCAACGGAACAGCAACAAGCGTTCGAGGACGTAAAAAGTCGGCTGACAGCAGATCCGGTGTTGGCATGCCCAGATTTCTCAAAGAAATTCGTGCTCCAGACGGACGCCAGCGACTACGGACTGGGGGCGCAAGAGACGGAGAAGGGCGAGAGGGTCATATCATACGCCAGTAGGACTCTGAATAGCGCAGAAAAGAACTATTCGGCGACTGAAAAGGAGTGTCTGGCCATTGTATGGGCTATAAGAAAGCTAAAGCCCTGTCTGGAGGGATACCATTTCAAGGTGGTCACGGATCACATGGCGGTGAAATGGTTGAACAGCATCGAGAGCCCAACAGGGAGGATCGCCAGGTGGGCGCTGGAGCTACAACAATACGACTTCGAAGTGGCATATAGGAAAGGGCAGCTGAACGTAGTGGCGGATGCACTGTCCCGACAGCCATTGGCGGAGCGATGCCTGAGAACCACCGAGGAGGAAGCAGAAAAGGGACACGAACCGGAGGCAGAGTGCGGATGGATTAAAAAGGTCAAAGAGAGGATGAGGACGGAACCGAGGAAATATCCGGATTACGTCGAGGAAGCAGGCCGGATATACCGGCACATCCCGCACCGGGCTGGAGAAGAGGAGATAGCATCATGGAAGTTATGCGTACCGAAGGATCTAAGAGAGAGAGTTATAAGTGAGAATCACGACTCGCCGGAGGCGGGGCACGCGGGCGGCAGAAGGACAATGGCCCGAGTAGCCGCCCGATACTACTGGCCGGGGATGCACCGAGATGTGAGGACATACGTGAGAAAGTGTGAAAGGTGCATACGCTACAAACCAAGTCAACTGCAGGCGGCCGGGAAAATGCTGACACAAGTGCCAGAAGAGCCGTGGGCAACGGTGTGTGCCGACTTCGTGGGCCCTCTGCCCAGGTCAAAGCATGGGAATGCCATGTTATTGGTGATGGTGGATCGGTTCTCGAAATGGACCGAGTTGGTCCCCTTGAGAAAGGCCACTGCGGAAGCACTAACGAAAGCGTTCCGAGAGCGCATCGTGTCCCGGTTTGGCGTGCCGAAGGTGGTGATCACGGATAATGGCGTCCAGTTCACCAGTAGAGCTTTTAAGAGGTTTTTGGAGCAGATGGGTGTACGGCATCAGTTCACGGACCGGTACACGCCGCAGGAGAACCCGACGGAGCGAACAAACCGGACAGTGAAAACTATGATAGCTCAGTTCACCGAAGGGAACCAGAGGAACTGGGATGAGAAATGGCCAGAGATAATGTTGGCCGTAAATTCAGGGGTGTCCGAATCCACCGGGTACTCGCCGGCGTTCGTGGTCCAAGGGAGAGAGCCGAGGCTACCAAAGGCTCTATACGATGACGAAGCGCTTGGCACAGGACAGGGCACGCACACTCCGGACGAGAACGCGGCCAAGTTGAGAGAGGTGTTTCAACTGGTGAGGCGGAATCTCGAAAGAGCGGCGCAGGACCAGGCGAGGTATTATAACCTGAGGAGGAGAGCGTGGAAACCCACGATTGGAGACAAGGTATGGGCCAAGCAACACCATCTATCCAACGCGGCCGAAGGGTTTGCGGAAAAACTGGCCCCGAAATATGACGGGCCCTACACCATAATGGATTTCGTATCCCCGGTCATTTGTAACTTAAAGAAGGACAGCGAGAAACGGACGCGGACCGCCCATATAGGGGACCTGAAGCCACAACCCGGGGAAGGAACCCCTAAAACAGGCCCGGGAGCCGAAGCGTAGACGACGCACAAGGAGGGGCAACGGGCGAGGCATACGGAGAAGGGTGGACGAGCACGGAAGACAGAGACTAACGCTAGGGCAGAAAGGAGACAAAGAAGGTAGAAGATACCCGGGTTACCACTATCCCTGGGGGGGGCGAGTTGCGTGGTGCGTCGACGGACGAGGGGGCGCCCGAGAAGGGGGTTCCGAGATGAGCAGAAGTTCGGGTCCGGGTCCAGGGCATCGAAGCCAGCTGCTAACGTCGGGGATGGCGGCACAAAAGCGGATGCCGCCCGTGAGCGGTCTACCGGCTGGGGAATCGGATGATCCCTGGGTCCGAGGCGCTGCACGGGGTGACATCCGCGTCTAAGCCGATCCAGAGACGGGCGGAGCTGGCCACGGGGGGTGGGCCGATGTTTGGCAGCACGGGCGAAAGGTCGGAGGACCTATTGGTCACGAGCTGGGAGATCGGTCAGCACGCTGGACTGGAACCCAAGGACGGGCTGGAAGAAAGGTGAGTAAATCAAATGAATCTGTTGATGTAGATTCACTTGATTCTGGTGATTGTCAATATGACAATCGTATGCTGAAAATGTTATGTATGTATGCCACCGGTTCATGTACCAGTAACAAATGGTCGCCGCAATCGGTACTTGAACAAATTGGGCTTCGGAGATGTGAATACGTCAGAGTTTTCTTTCGTACTGATTTTATTTGGTAAAATGCAAGGTTTATATACAATTTCTATGAGTATGATTGTTTACTTACGATCTTAGGTATGTTTAATTAGCTCTGAGTATCATATTGCTAGGGAAATGTGTTATCTCTATTTAGGACTAAGCAATTACTACAAATCCAACAGTGGAATATTCCAAGGGTCATATTTATGACGGTCACAATGGTTATCATGCAGATGGTGTGTGATTTGACCACATGCAGGTCATCCAGAATGTGTTTTATGATAGTGCCGTAAATATCTTAACAGTGTATGTACACAAATGCATGCAGCTGTCCGTTGTATATTTATTTAGGTCAGTAGTGCATGTCACATATTTATATTTAGAGCATATTATCGTTTATTTCTTTAGGTGGCTGGGAAATCTTAACCTATTTATGGTTAGCTATTTGTCTAGGTCTAATCGTACAATTTTGTACTTTCGTTGAAATCGTACATCCTCCCGGCCGTTGAACAAAGTATGCTCAACCATCATCAATATTGATTGTGAACGGATGCCTTGGTGCGTTTTCTTCACTAGCTGATGAGCTAAGTGTATGTCTCTGCTGAGAAGGGAGTCTTGTTGTGTACCACCTTTTAACCAGATGAATCATTACAATGATCATGATGAAGAGCAGTGCAATGTATATGGCAATATGATGATGATCAATGGTTTCAAGATTGTGGGGTAACTTGAAATTTTTAGGTGGTAGCAGATTCGTTTCCATTTGATACAGCTCCTCGTAGTTCAGCTTTTCATCGTTCCTTGAAACTTTATTTGTAGACCGTTCAGTTGATGTTTCGTTGAGGTCACTATCTCCGAAACGAGCGTATGATAACTGCAGAGTAGTTTCCAATGTGCTCTGACTTGTGACAGTCATTAGCGAATTCCGAATGATGCATCCAGGTTCGGCGATCAATATTCCTGAGTGTTGTAGCTTAATATCCGAAATGCCATCTGCACATACCGCTGATAGCTTTAATGATGACTTTGTTGCAAAAATCCATCGATTTCTTTTATGCATGCTCAACCATAAAAATGATTTTTTTGTGTTGACTAGGTGACATGATGAGTCCGTTTTATTGTGAAACATTTGTAATTCACAACTTGTTTCGGCTGAGAACATTGTTTGTTTATTATAGCAAACAAAGTCATTGTTTGCTCTTTGATGACAGTTTTTGAATTCAGTCTCTGATAGTTCAACGAATTCGTCTCGGTGACTATTGATTGCCATATATGGTGTTTTTATTTCAAACATGCTTATCCCATTTTTATTTGGCACCGGAATCGCTGTCAATTTGTATATTTCCAGTTCGTTTACTGAGACTAATGGAAATGTAACCTTGATAATTGCATGATCCTCTATTATAGTGCCTTCTGCTTTCATCATCTGGTACACCATGAGCATATTGTCGGGAGTTACTGGAAGTGCTTGTCCTGGCCTTAAATGATCCCGTATCTGCTCCAGTTGTTCATTAAGTTGTCGGGGGGATATTAGCATAGGGCTAATTGTATTGTGTCGGATATCTGTCAAGACATTGATGATCTCTGCTTGCATTCGTTGAAGATTTGCAGATAAAAGAGTCAGCTGAGTAGACAACGTAGTGTACCATTGAAAGGCGCTAAAATGATCAGCCCTTCCCTTTGACTCGGTGATAAAATCCTCAATTCGACTTAATCGTTTGAAATTTGAGATTTCATCCCGTTTTATCACATTGATTGTAGAGTCAATCAATGATGTTTGATTTTTAAGCAAGGTTAATAGGTGATCTTCGTTATCCTTAACCTTTGCTATAGTTTCCGACATTTCTCGGGCATATGTTGAATCTAATACGCCAAATAGACTGCTTGCGATGTTTCCAATGATGTCCAGCGGTGCTCTTTGCCTCCGTGTTCTTGCTATTAGTGTATTTTCAGCTTGCAGGTCCTCTTCTATATGTTTGAAGTGCTGATACATACTGGTGCATGCGTCTACTAGTTGAAGTTGTGTGCATAGATGTCCAATTTTTGTAGTCCCCATGGTGAATGTGTTCATGTCTTTCCAATAGGGCTTTAAATTGTAGTAGACAATGATGGTCCAGTCAGTTGTCGCAAGTTGGCTGGTTCCTACTCTTTCAAAGTATATACCCGGTTTTGATCCAAACTGGGTTATGTTGATTGACTGTGCCATCGCTAACGATACCAGCAACAACAGATCTTTCGTATCTTTCGTAGTGATCAGACGTGTTTTTGTTTTGCGCTCCGCATTTTTTCCTTTTGTTTTGAATAAACAGCCGGTGTTTTCCTAACTAAATTCTAAATTTACTTCCTAAACAGACAACAATCTGGAAACCTATTCTATTACGCGAGTGCATGCCTTTTGATTTGTGTTAAAACATTATTTAACTTTTTATTTTTCGGCGTCGGCTTGTGCTTGTGCTTGTGTTTGTGTTGTTGCAGTGAGTGAGTACGCATTACATTGCATTGCAGTCCGCTCTCGTCTGGTAGCTTTTGTTGTTTTATCACTCTCTCGCTATCACCTCAACTTCAATAACTGTTCTTTCTCTCTCGCTCTTTAAACTTTCTGAGCAATAGCGCTCTCTGCTTAGTAGCTCTCGCTATAACCGCTCTCCACTCTGCTCTCTTTTTTTTACCAATTCCGCTTTGAGCGTTGTCTGGCACATTGGTCTGATACCAATTTGTTTTGCAAATAATAGTATATATATAAATAAATAATAAAATAAAATGGAATACGCTGTGGTCTGTGCCAAAAAAAGCTGTAAGAAGCAGATCACCCACGATCAGCCGAATGTCCCCTGCTGGCTCTGCGACAGCGTAGTGTACGCTAAATGCGCTCGATTTTCTGGCCTCGTGAGTGATGCTATAGCCAAACGTAATGGCTTGCATTACAGTTGCGAGGCATGCCGTGCGGTGGAGAAAGACATGGTGGCTTTCATGAGGCAGACGCGGAGTGGCTTTAAGGAGCTGACCGTTGGTTTTAAAAACCAATACGATCGGCTCCTAGCCATGGAGGCTCAGTTTAGCGGTTTAAAACTGCTGAATGAGTCTCCGAGGCGCAAAAAGGTCACTCCGCGGGATCTGCAATTGCCAACCGTCACTCAGCCGTGCGCCGCCGAAAAACTGACTCCGACCACTCCAAGTGTGCAGCAGTTGATCTCGTTTGCCACTCCAAGGGCAACGACAGCTGCTGGCGACGCAGATTCGGTAGCCGAATTCATCGCCTCGGAGAATGTGCAGCCAAGTACGTCTGCAGCGTCCGTGTCCGTGGTGTCCGCAAGTTCACTAGTTGTCCCGTCTATACCGATCCCACCAGTAAATAGACGTTCCGGACCTCCGGATATTGCCACCACAGGTACTAGGCCTGTGGTGACTAAACCACTGGTGGGAGTCCCACCAAAACGACAAGTTTTTGTTTCACGGCTGGCCCCTGACCTCACATCTAATGATGTAATTGCTTTTATTCAAAGCAAAATAAAAGCCGTGGGTTTAAAGGTGGAGAAATTTAACTTCTCTTATGCCAGGGAGATAGCCTCGTTTAAGATAAGCATCTCCCCAACTCAATTTGACACCATTTGCTCCGCCAAATTTTGTCCGGAGCATTTGGTGGTGAAGGAGTTTAAGGCTAAGAAACCTTTCCCTTCCAAACCTTTCCAGTGTGCCACCCTCAACCTCAACCTCAACTTCCTCTTCCTCAACTTCCCGTCTTGCTTCCACCTTTCCAAAAAACTAACTTCTCTTTTAGTAACCTATCAGAATGTAAGAGGCTTGCGTAGTAAGCTCAGCATTCTTTTCCGGGATAGTGTTGCATTTGCTTCCCACGTTATTGTGTTTACTGAAACCTGGTTAAAGCCGGACATTCTTAGTTCCGAGGTTTTGGCAGGTCGGTACACAACTTTTAGAAAGGACCGTTCGTCTCGATGGGCAGGGGGGTTCTAATTGCAGTGGAATGTGCAGTGCAATTTTGTACTTTCGTTGAAATCGTACAAAAGGCAAGGTGAGATGAGGAACCCAAGAACTCGGGAGGCTTACCAGATCCAAGGCGGAGCCGGGCAACACGTCGCCAGACCTGGAAGTAGAAAGGGCCAAATAAAAAAAAAAAAAAAAAGGGGAAAAGGAAGAAAAGTGGGAACCGAAGGAAAGCTAACAAAATCAGGGGGCACCCTAGGGTTAACGCGGCAAGAGGCGCGGATAACTTTCAAAACGGGAGCGAGCGAGAGAGCCAGCTGGAAAGCAAGAGAGAGCCGTCCCACGGGCCCATGTAAGGCACCGTTACAGGGAACGGTGAACACCGGCACGAGCCCTTATAAAGGGGGGAGCAGCGTTCGATCAGGTCTTTTCAAAAGTTGACCACGTGGAAAAAAGAAAAAGGGTAAGATGCAGCAGCACTTAATAAGGTACATAGCGGAGCAGCGAAAATGGATTCGCCGCGGGTATCAGGCTATGGGTGATACACAAAGTCGGCGGCAGGCGTACCAGGTCGAGCGCGAGGAGCAAAGGTCGAGTAGGAGTAGGTCCCCGGAGCTACAATTGTTGGCCTCACCGCTAGTGTCAACCGCGGGATCCATGGGACCGACGGTGTCCCCCATGGTATCGCCGGGGTACACCGAGGCGGAAAGTGACCTAGAATTGGTGAGCTGGGAGCCGGCGCCACGGAGAGAACGCGCACGCGAGGCGAAGCGCGAGGAGCCCCGGACCAGCAGACGCGAGGAGCCCCACACCAAGCGCGAGGACCCCGGACCAGCAGTAGCAAGGAGCCCCGCACCAGCAAGCGCGAGGGGCCCCGCACCAGCAAGCGCGAGGAGCCCCACACCGGGAAGCGCGAGGAGCACCGGACCAGCAGACGCGAGGAGTCCCGCACCGGCAAGCGCGAGGAGCCCCGGACCAGCAGGCGCAAGGAGCCCCGGACCAGCAGGCACGAAGAGCCCCGCACCGACAAGCGCGAGAAGCCCCACCCCAGCAAGCGCGAGGAGCGGCCTGAGGGAGGAAGGAGGGGGCGCACGGAGACGCGGAAGGAGGAGCCCAGTGAGCGGGCCTCACGGAGAGGAGTCGTCGGCACGCACAAGGGGGAGGTCGACGGCGCGGCGAGGGGATCAGCGGCCGACAGACCCACAGGTCGAGGAGCCGCAGCCAACGCCGGCCGAAACCGCGGTCAAAGAGCCGCAGGCAACGCAGGCCGACATCGCGGAAGATAACGCGGCCGCTGAGGCACGACGCCTCGCGGAATGGCACCGGCGGTTCGCGCTGGCCGCGGCGGCGGAGGAGCGGAGACAACGGCGGGTATTGGAGGACGCCTTGACGCTGGCAAAGAGGCTGAAGGCCACGCAGGAGGCTGAAAAGGCGGCGCAAGAAGCGGAGGCGGAGCGCCACGAGCGAGACGTCGCGCACCAATGGCGGTGTATTAGCCGGGTCGACGCAGCGGAGCGAAGGGAGACGGCGCGTCTGCGGGCGGAAGCGGAGAAGGCAAGGGCGACGCGGGCGGAGGGCGCGGCAGGCGGGCTGGCGGTGATCTCCAGCGACGAGGAGGAGGCGGAGTGCCCACCAGCGCCGAAGGCGGCTCGAGTCCAGTCGCCCGAAGAGGAGTGGCAGGAGAGGCTACGACGAGCCGAGGTGGAGGAGGAGGAGTTTTGGCAGCCACCCCCTGAACACGTCGAGTCCGAGGAGGAGCCACTGCCGCAGGCCCCACCGTCACCGGGGGCAGAGGAAGAGCTGTTCCGGCGTCGGCCGCCGGCTGACAACGCGCGCGGTCAGGGGGTCAGCAGCAGCAGCGTCAGCAGCAGCAGCATCAGCATCAGCAGCAGCAGCAGCAGCGTCAGCAGCAGCAGCATCAGCAGCATCAGCAGCAGCAGCAGCACTGGCACGGGCCACAGGGGGCCGCCATCGGGCCGTTCGTCTCGCAGGAGGTGCGCTCCGCGGTGCGAGACGGCATGATGTGGCACGTGCAAACGCTGCACATATCGTGGGCCTCTGGGCCCGCGCCCCAGCAGCCCGGGCAAGAAGCGAGGGAGGCTCGACTGTGGGAGGAGGCACCACGCACCAGTGACGAGCGGGACCCGAGGCGGCGGGCACGGCCACAGGAGTCGA